>NW_024067202.1:0-92609 GCF_015039405.1 Cantharellus anzutake
CACAAAACACCCCCTGCCCAGAGACCCGGTGACTGTAGCTGCCCCCATGTCAACCCCCAGTGCAACATGGGCACACATGGTGGCTAGGCCCCCACCACCCAAACCGAACCCGACACCCATGTCCCCACTGGATGCATCTGAACCTGGCCCATCAGCAGACCCAAGGTGCCTCATTATCCAGTAAGCCCCCAATCAGATCGGAAGAACACCCGAATGGCATCGAAACGAGAAAGAAGATAAACGACATGCTGGAGACGAAAAACATCCCCCAACACCTGAGAGTAATGGCCATCAGCTACTCGATTGCAGGCAACATCAAGTTAACCTCTGCACCGACATGCAAGGCATCAGACCTTGTCGCCTTTGGCCATGAGATGGTGGCCATCATCACCTGGAATGACCACGTAAAGATCAACAAGATCCCCATGCACAGCAACAACGAACTGATAACACCCAGAATGGTTCACGAGGAACTGGCCACATATGTACTGCAGTACAAGAACCTGAAGTATTGGAGACCACCAAAGTGGCTGGGCACAGATGAAACAATTCATGCTAAGGATTTCGTGTCTATTGTTGTCAACCTCTCTGACAAAAAAGACGAGACACCATGCTGAGCCTGAGGATGGTTTATCTCTTCAACACGAGGTGCACAGTCACACTGTATGAGGACCGAGTACAGATCCACACATGCAGCAAATGCGGCATGCTCTCCACTGCACTGCACACTGCAAGCAGCCGAGATGTCTCAAATGCAGAGTGAAAGACCACAAAACTGAATCCCACCCGAGGATGGTGAACACCGGTGTATCAACTGCAAGGGGAAACACGACAGTGCACATAAAGACTGTAAGGCCAGGTGGAGCTGCATGGGTCTCCCCCAGCACCAAAACCATGCCAACACAGCAGCCCCCCCCATCAGACACCCAGTTGAAAAACCCCCAAAAAAGAAAGGGAAAGGTAAGCAAAACCACCTACCCTCCAAACTGTACAAGATGAACCCCCAGAACTCGGTCTGTCGGACATCACCTAAGCACCATAATGAACCAACATGTCATATCCATCCACGGCCATCATCTTCCACTACCTCTGCTCCTTCTTCACTAACCTCGGAGCTCCCATATTCCACAATCACCTCCGCCTCCCTCGATGGTCACCACCCCCTCTTTTCAATATATTACCTACACCTCCCTAAGTACGGAGCCCCAAAGGCTTCCGGACAGCTCCGACATCTGCTAGCACACTCCCACCCCCACTGGGCAATTCACTTGCTTGCCCTGCAAGCCCACCTTTGGGCCTATCCCTCCTTGCCATTTCTGGGTTATCACCTGCCATTCTGCTAACCCCATAACCCGACTTGTCAGTAATATTCAATTGGCTAATGTTTAACTCCATTAGCCCTGCTCCGCTTGCCCTGTCATTCATGGGCCCGCCCTTGCTGTAACTATATATATTTAACTTGTACATAGGTTACACCTCAGTGATAAAATCGACTAGAGTTGATCCCCCTTTAGTTCTCGTCACCAGTAAGTAAATTAGGGCACGGACGTGTAACTTGGCACAGCGCTCCTGGCTTGAGTCGCTGAGGCCGAAGCCCTCTGCCATGGAGACAACTCCTTCGTCTCGATCCGGTCTCTAACAGTATTTTATCACTCCCTGACTAGTACATGTCTTGTATGGCACCCAAAGCCCCTCGCACTCGTTTGCAATTATGCACATTAGTTCCTAACTCTGCCTCACCATCCGCTGAACCCTCGCAGCCTGGTCCTAGTCGTCTGGCGAGAAACCCAGTTGAGTTTTGCAGCTTCTCTAATCTAGAAACCCCTCTCCTGTCGACTCCGATCATGCGTCCTGTTAGAAATCGATCACCAGTTGCAGATTCCGACTTCGGAGACACCACGGAACAGCCCATAGATCCAGTTCACTTCTTTGGACTCGGTTCCGAGGTCCCCAATTTCGTCGGCCCTCCTCCTGCTGATCCTCCCATCCCCACTGTCCCAACCGCTGACGATGCCAAACCCATGCTGAACCCATCCCCAACATAGCTATTACACAGCTAGCCCAAGCCATCGCCAGTTTGGCTCGTCACACCGGATGTCCACCTCCTCCACCTTCCTCTGCTCTCCAGACCAAGGTCTGTGAGCCCAAACAGTTCGATGGTAAAGATCCCCGTGAACTCCAAGTATTTCTGGTCCAATGTGAACTGAACTTCCAGGACTGCCCCTCACTTTTGCTAGCGACCGCACCAAGGTCATCTTCGCACCGTCCTACCTCAAGGGGATGGCCCTTGATTGGTTCGAACCGGACCTGTTATTCGATCAAAATTCTTCACTTCGTCCTCGATGGATGAATAACTACCAGGAGTTCATCAATGAACTTCAAACCAACTTCGACCCTCAGGATCCTGTGGGCGACGCCGAAGTTCAACTAATGACAGCGGATATGAAGGATGGGCACCACATCAACAAGTACGTCATCGAGTTCAATTGACATGCTTCTCAACTTCATGGTTACAGAGAAGCTGCACTCTGTCGTTTTTTCTATAACAGATTGCTGGAACATATCAAGGATGACATTTCCAGAGTAGGTAAACCTTCTACTCTTTCGGAACTTCGCACCTTGTCACAAACTTTCGATGCATGCTATTGGGAGCATAAATCCGAAGTGACACGTCATGCGAAACCGCGCTCCAATGTCTTCGACAAGTCCACTACCGCTTCTCGCTCCGACCCCGTTCCTTCCTCCTCCTCGTTCAACTCCGCTTCCGGTAGCAAGCCTCCGAAGGACAACAAAAAGTCCGAGGCCAGCTCCGCTAAGCCAGATCTTTCGTCAAAACTCGGAGACAACAGCAAGCTCACACCACAAGAGTGTAAGCATCGTCTCAACGAGAAACTTTGCATGTTCTGCAGTCAGTGGCCATATGGTCAAGGACTGTCCCAAGTCTTCTTCTCACATGTCTAAGGCCCGTACAGCCCAGACCGAGGAGCAAGGATCTGCTTCCACAGAGGCAAAAAATTAGTCCGCACCCCTGTGGACTCTGCACGGACCGGAGGTTGCGATTCTTCCCTCCATGCACTCAAAGAAGTGCACTTAAATGTGTCTTCCATCTCCGACTTATCCTCCCTCCACATTCCCATTTCTTTTTCTCTTTCTGATGGTCTATTTTCTCCCCTCAATGTTGACCCTTCGGTTGATGTTCTACCCATTGTAGATAGTGTTGCTGATGTACCACTCTCTCCTCCTCCCCCTCCTCCTACTTCCATAGATCGTTCCACCTCTCTCCATTTCTCTTCTCTCTCTTCTCCTGTTTCTTCTTCTCTGTCCGATGTAAGGACAAACAATAAACTCTTCCACACCTATGAGAACGTTCCTGCACTCATAGACTCTGGGTCTTCGGACTGCTTCATCGACAACACATTTGTGAAGAAGTTGGCCCTGAAGACATATCAGATTAAACCTCTACAACTACACCTTTTTGACAGTAGCACTAACTCAATCATAACCCACACCGTTGATATTCCCCTCCACTTCGCTTCTGGAAACATCACCCCCACAACTTTCTTTGTCACATTGCTGGATGGATCATGTTCTCTAGTTGTTATGGATACAGAGTCTCCAATGACCACATCCATCGCATAGTCAAAGACTTCTCCTCTCTATCGCTCCCCCTCTCTCTCCCTTTCGCCCTCTATCCGGATACCCTATCCTCCTTACTCGTTCTACCCCTTTCCCCCCCTCGTGCAAAGCTTTCCCCATTGGGGTTTTGGTGCTGGCCAAGGTTACTTGTGTTTCACGGGATTTCCCATGACCCTTCCATTTGTAGATAGTCATGCATCTTGTATGGAAACTGCCGAAGGCGGTTCCCACTAACTACTATTACTCTCTACAACTGTCTTGTGTGTTGTCCCCTGTAACAACCCTTCTCTTGTGACTCAACTGAACCTGTGTGACTGTACAACTCACAACATGTCTTATAAGTCTGGTTATGTCGAGTCCTCTAGCGGTCCTCGCCGTGAGAACTTGAGGTCGTGAGTCAAAGACTCTCGACATGTATATCATCCTATGGAATCTGTACCTTATGGGACTTCATCACTCAGCTCTCCCCCCAGTGCTCAATGGACGATGTCACATCACAATCTTGGAGATCGTGAATACTCTGAGGCCCACATTCCCATGATGTCGGCATGCTCGCTATGCGAGTGCCAAGTAGCCATCCATCCATCGTCTGTTCCCTCCCTCGTCAGTCATCACATCCCCCCACCAACAGTACGTTCCCTTTGGGAACGCCAAGTCACTGAAGGCCCTGCTAGCCATTCCTCATTGCACACTCATGATGTCAACCCGCTACCAGTACGTTTGTGCTGCGAACGCCAAGTAACCAATGGCAGTTATACGAAGTTCTTACCCACCTCATTGTCAGGGCACACCTGCCTGACCCGGCCCCACCTGGCCCCACTTCACCCGGTACCCCGCCACCCAGCCTTCCCCTACCTCCTCCCCCCTCTTCTTTCTTTCCTTCTTTCTCCATTCCACTCCCTCTTTACTTATTTCACCTTCTCTTTATTTTCTCTTTATTCTACACAGACGACCTTTCCTTGTATCAATGTACCATTGACCCACCCGCAGCGCGCTCACGACACGCCCAGCCCGGGTGCCTCGGGCGACCCCTGCTATCTCCAGCTCGCGCGTTCACAGCGGACGCCCTCGGGATCCCCCACAGGGACACCCGGGTGACTACGGCTGTATGCGAGGATGACATGGCACCCGTCATGTGACCTAAGCTGCATGTATATAAACATACCTGAAGTGGGAACCGAAGAAGTAGCCTTCTTCTCACCCTTTCCCACTTCAGTCTAAGTGGCCAGGGACTGCCTCCTGAGCCGGGCCCGCCAGTACGCACGCCCGCTCCACACCCCGTGAGACTTCCAGTGTCGGGCGTCTCACCCGGGCCCCCTCTACCCCGGACGCGTCCCTGACAGCAGAAGAAGGCTTCAACCTCGTCTCCCCTATCCCCCCTCCCTCCCCTGCCATGGTAACCGAAGAGCAGTACGACGACCTGCTGGCCCGGTTCCAAGAACTACAGGCCATCATCGAAAACCAGGTCTTGAACCAGCCAGCACCTGCCCCCCTGCCCACACCTACACCTGCCCCTGCACCCCCACCCGCGCCCAGACCCAAGGGGCCTAAGGTTGCCCCCCCCACTGCCTTCTCCGGAGCCAGCGAGGACCTTGACCATTTCAAGGCCGAATGTGGCATCTATTTCCACGTCCGTGCGGCCGAGTTCCCCACCCCCCTCTCTCAGATCCTCTTCGTGTTGTCCTACATGAAGGGGGGGACCGCAGGAGCGTGGGCGACCCAGCATACCATCGCGCTGCTAACGGCAAACTCTCCCACCCTCACCATGGACGAGTTCAACACGGAACTCGATGCCATGTTCCAGGACCCCAACTGGGAAGCCACTGCCCGGCAGAAGTTGGCAAGCATCCGACAGGGGAGTGACTCCGTGGACAAAGTCATCCAGGAGTTCGAGATACTGGGACCCACCTTGTGGCTGGGCGACGTTGGGCTTGTCGACCGTTTCGAGCAAGCAATCAATGCCCAGCTCTGCGAAAGTATATATCGCCTCCGCCCCATGCCTACCACCTGGGCCGAGTGGAAATGTGAAGCCACCCTCCTGGACAACCAGTGGCGACGCTTCCAGGCGACACAACCCCGCACGCCCCCGCCCAGGCCTCCATTTACCCTGACGCGACCCCCACCAACTACAAACCCCCCTCACGCACGTCCCACACCCGCAGCCCCACGACCTGGGCCCGCAGCCCCCCCCCCCAACTCCTGCAGCCTGCCCCCCTACAGGGACGAGCCCGCAACCCATGGACCTCGACCGCTCGAGGACTGACCACAGGAGGAACGGGCTGTGTTACAACTGTAACGCCCCAGGGCATATCGCACGAGACTGCCCGCAACCTAAGGTCCACCGGGTCCGACGCCTCCACCCGGAAGACCTTCAAGCACTGATGGAGGGGTTGAAGAGGCAGCTGACTGAGGAACCAGAGGAAGAGGGGGAAGAGCCAGAGGCAGGGCCTCAGGAGGATTTTCAGGAAGGCGGCCAGTGAGGGATGCGTCCTGGGCGCCTGTAGAGGATAACTTGTGTAAATACTGCAGTGCGCGTAGGCCAGCAATGCCAAAGCTTCACCAAGTTATCGCAAAGAAAAGGAGAAAAAGCGCATCTCCAGCACGAGAGAGTGAAAGAACCCCAGGGGTAACACCTGAAGTAGCGGTGTCCCCACCCGCTATCTACGTCCTCTCTAAACAGTCCCCCAGGTCGCTCAGCCTCACCATGAAGCTGACCGCCCTGACCTCCCTCGCTTCTGTATCCGTGTCAGCGCTCCTGGACTCAGGAGCCACCGGGAACTTCGTAAGCCCCGAGTTCATCCGGAAGCACAACCTTGAGACCACCCGGCTCCCTCAGCCCATCCCAGTCCGCAACGTCGATGGGACCCCCAACGAG
Source organism: Cantharellus anzutake (assembly GCF_015039405.1). Lineage (NCBI taxonomy): Eukaryota > Fungi > Basidiomycota > Agaricomycetes > Cantharellales > Hydnaceae > Cantharellus > Cantharellus anzutake. Next base: position 6,512 of record NW_024067202.1, read on the forward strand.
AATGGAGCCATAACTGAGGAACTGGAGGCCCTCCTGACGTTCGGACGGCACACAGAGCGAGCCTGGTTCGTGGTTGCAAACCTCGGGCGACAGTCCCTCATCATAGGACATTCGTGGCTGTTGCACCACAACCCGGAGGTGGATTGGGCACGACAGAAAGTCACCATGTCCCGCTGCCCATCCTCCTGCAAGCTGCTACAGGCACGAAGCGACCCGGACCTTGCCCTGGAACCCAGGGACGGGATCTATGCCGCGATCATTCCCCCAGGGTGGGGGCATGACCTGAGAGCGACTACGACACCCTCCCAGCAGATGGCCCAGGAAGCCCGTGACCCGGAAGCAGAACCTGTGCCGTTTGAAGCGTTGGTACCAGAGCACTACCAAGACTTCCGGGACGTGTTCTCGAAAGAAGCCTTCGACCAGCTACCCCCCCGGAAGCCCTGGGACCACGCTATAGACTTAGTCCCGGATGCCAAACTACCCAGGGGGAAGACTTTTCCCCTCTCACGGCCGGAGCAGAAAGAGTTGGACGAGTTCCTGTGCGAGAACTTGCAGAACGGGCGCATACAACCCTCCAAGTCCCTGATGGGGGCTCCAGTCTTCTTCGTCAAGAAGAAGTACGGGTCGCTACGCCTAGTCCAGGACTACCGGAAATTGAACGAGATCACGGTAAAAAACTCGTACCCGCTTCCACTCATCTCAGACGTTCTCGCCCGCCTCCGCAATGCCAAGTACTTCTCAGCTCTGGACTTACGATGGGGGTTTAACAACGTCCGGATTAAGGATGGCGACGAGTGGAAAGCAGGATTCGCAACCAATCGAGGGCTGTTCGAGCCCATGGTGATGTTCTTCGGCCTATGTAACTCACCCGCGACCTTCCAGACCATGATGAACGACATCCTTCGGGATTTCATCGATCGGGAGGTCGTCATTTGTTACATGGACGACATTCTCATCTTCACAGCCACCCTAGAGGAGCACCGGAGGGTAGTCCGAGAAGTCCTAGAGACGCTACGGAAGAGAAAGCTCTTCCTGAAGCCGGAGAAGTGTAAATTTGAACGGACGCAGATCGACTACCTGGGTCTGGTCATCTCAGAGGGCAGCGTCGCGATGGACCCCGTGAAGATCCATGGAGTCCTTGACTGGCTGACCCCAACCAAGGTGAAGGAAGTACAGTCCTTCCTAGGGTTCGTGAACTTTTACCGTCGCTTCATCAAAGACTTCTCCGAGAAAGCACGGCCCCTCCACGCACTAACCCGGAAGACCCAAACCTGGAACTGGGGCCCAGACGAGGACTATGCCTTCCGCACCCTCAAAGAAGCCGTCACCACTGCCCCCGTCCTCTCCTTCCCTACAGACACTGGCCGCTTCAGGCTCGAGTGTGACACCTCTAACTTCGCAACCGGTGCAGTCCTCTCCCAACTCCAGGTGGACGGGGAGTTCCACCCGGTAGCATTCATGTCCAAGAGCTTCACAGATGTAGAGCATAACTACGAGATATATGACAAGGAGATGCTCGCAATCGTCCGAGCCCTGGAAGAGTGGCGACACTTCTTAGAAGGTGCCGGGGAGAAGGTCGAAATCTACACTGACCACCGTAACCTGAGTTACTTCCGGACGGCCCAGAGGTTAAACCGGTGCCAGGCCCGGTGGACCCTCTTCCTCTCCCGCTTCTACTTCACCCTCGTCCACCGCCCAGGGAAACTCATGGGGAAGCCGGACGCACTCTCCTGTCGAGCTGACCACCCGAAAGGGAAGGACGATAACGAAGGGCTGACCCTCCTCCAACCAGCCTGGTTCGAAGCTCACGCGATGGAGGCGGTCTCAGTAGAAGGGGAGGAAGCAGGCATCCTAGAGAGAATATGCGGGGCAAAAGACCACGATGAGAGGGTGGTAAAAGCTATACGAGAGCTGAGGGAAGGGACGCTAAGATCGGACGAGTGGGAGGAGCAGGGAGACCTAGTCCTATACCGGGGGAGAGTGTACGTTCCAAAAGACCCCCAACTCCGTCACGATCTGGTATGGCTACACCACGACACACGGGCAACGGGGCATCCAGGGCGATGGAAAACCTTGGAACTCGTCTCCCGTGACTACTGGTGGCCCCGGATGGCAGAGTACGTCGGGCGATATGTACGTGGGTGCGATACCTGCAACCATGTTAAGTTGTTCCCCTCACGAAAGGTTGGGAAGCTCACCCCAAACAAAGTCCCCACCCATCGTTGGCAGGTGATCTCAGTGGACATGGTAGGGGAGCTCCCAGAGTCAAAGGGATACAATGCCATCCTCGTAGTGGTGGACCGCCTATCCAAACGCATCCACACAGTCCCCACTGTGACGACCGTGGACTCGAAGGGTATCGCACGGCTCTTCCTAGAGCACGTCTGGAGGCACCACGGGCTCCCTGAGGAGATCCTCAGCGATAGAGGGAGCACCTTTGTCTCCCGCTTCTCAAAGGAGCTCGCGGACCTCCTAGGTGTCAAGCTCACCCCCTCTGTGCCCTACCACCCCCAGACGGATGGACAGACGGAGCGGGTCAATCAAGAGATCGAGGCCTACCTCCGGGTGTTCGTCAACCATCGCCAGGACGACTGGGCGGATTGGCTCCCCCTAGCGGAATTCTCTTATAATAACTGCATCCACTCCCCCACCCACTGAACCCCTTTCGAACTCGACACCAGCCAACACCCCAGGATGGGGACAGAACCCACACGCACGTCGGAGGTGGAAGCCGCTGACGCATTCTCGTCAAGGATGATGAAAATGCAGGAGGAGGCGAAAGCAGCACTGGAACACACAGCGGACGAAATGGCCCGCTACTATGACCGAGATCGCAAGACGGCCCCAAAGTATCAAGAAGGTGACCAAGTCTGGCTCAACGCGCAAAACTACACGACCGACCGCCCGACCAAAAAGTTGGACCACAAATGGCTTGGCCCCTTCAAGATCGTCAAAGTCGTCTCCCCGGCTGCCGTCAAACTTCAACTTACTGTGCGACAGAAAGGAGTCCACCCAGTCGTATCCGTGACAAACGTCAGACCATACCACCAGGACGACATCACGGAACGACCCACCGACCCATGCCCGGGCCCAGAGCTTGTAGACGGAGATGAAGATATGAAGTCGAGAAAGTACTAGACTCTAAGTGGCTACGCCGGAAACTCTGGTATCTAGTGAAGTTTGCTGGCTGGCCAAACTCAGAGAACCAATGGCTCCAGCGGGACCACTTAATCCATGCCCCCGACCGGATCGAGGAATTCCACAGGACACACCCCCAGGCCCCGGAAGAGAGAGAGAGAACCACCTGGCCGCTTCGAGGCGAAGCGGCTTAAGGAGGGGGTGATGTCAGGGCACACCTGCCTGACCTGGCCCCACCCGGCCCCACTTCACCCGGTACCCTGCCACCCAGCCTTCCCCTACCTCCTCCCCCTCTTCTTTCTTTCCTTCTTTCTCCATTCCACTCCCTCTTTACTTATTTCACCTTCTCTTTATTTTCTCTTTATTCTACACGGACGACCTTTCCTTGTATCAATGTACCATTGACCCACCCGCAGTGCGCTCACGACAAGCCCAGCCCGGGCGCCTCGGGCGACCCCTGCTATCTCCAGCTCGCACATTCACAGCGGATGCCCTTGGGATCCCCCACAGGGACACCCGGGTGACTACGGCTGTATGCGAGGATGACATGGCACCCGTCATGTGACCTAAGCTGCATGTATATAAACATACCTGAAGTGGGAACCGAAGAAGTAGCCTTCTTCTCACCCTTTCCCACTTCAGGTAAGCAACATAGTATTCCCTTTTAATAATAACACCCTTTCCCACTTCAGTCTAAGTGGCCAGGGACTGCCTCCTGAGCCGGGCCCGCCAGTACACACGCCCGCTCCACACCCCGCGAGACTTCCAGTGTCAGGCGTCTCACCTGGGCCCCCTCTACCCGGACGCGTCCCTGACACTCATGAGTTGCGACTGCGCACACGGTACGCTCCATCGAGGAGCACCAAGTACCCGTGGCTGACCCATCCATCCTGACGTCTCCGACTACCTACCATCAATTCCTTAATAGCTCACTACATCACCAACCACGATCAATGGGAATTCGATCGTCCACTCCCATGCAAGACTGGGATCACTCATCGATTACATATCCCATTATGGTACAGACTAGATACAATGTTCGTCATCCCTCTATAAGAACGGATCGAGGAAAGGGGATTCCTCCCCATCCCTGTAACATTGGTGCCCCAACCCCGGTGCGAGAAACTCGCACCATGCCACCAAAGATGGTGTCCCTGTTGGGAGATGAACCAGTCACCCGGTCCAAGTGACACCTGAATTGTATCCTCCTTCCCACCCCATGAGGATCAGTCAGTCGGATCATAGATCCAACTCGAGAGATACCTCGCCAGTAGGCGAAGATGTGCATTCCTCGCCTGGCGCATTCCTAAGCCAACAAGCTCTCAGGCAAGTCATCGAAGCTCTTGGAGAGTTTGAAGGTGGAATTTTTGAGGATTCGAATAACTACATGAAACATATACGAAATTGGTGCCGTCTCGCTCCCGCTGATCTCGAGAAAGAGTCTGTTGGAGCCGGTCTCGAAGGAGAGCCTTTGAGATATCGACTAGGGACTGTCTGGCAGGTCGAGCTAACCGACCTGCTCATGAAAATTACCGAGTTCACCCAGCTAGCCACCAAGGCCAACTTAGCTGCAGGTGATTTCGTAGTGGATCCCCGAGGCGACCTCGCCCTGATATTCACCATAAGAGGATGGTCGTCGCCCAAGGAGTTCAGCATTGCATGGAACTTCCTAGACCAGCGTTTCAACTCCTTCGAAAAACATTTCGACGCCATCAAGAAAGCTGCTCATCCTTCACGAGAATTTGACGAGTCGCGCATGAGTGGACTCAGATTGGCGAATGTCTCGCCCACCAAGTTTACGGATCCTGGGCAAGTCGAGGAGGTGTGGTCGACCGAAATGCGACCCACTCGTCAACCTGAAGCCCTCCCGTCGGGATGGACCACTTTTGAGGATCTCATATCTCCCGCTGAAGAGACCACTTTCGTTCGTAAATGCACCCCACCGTCCAGGGCCTTCCCGGTGCCCAGACCAAGTATTAATGTCGCTGCAGGGATGCTACCCAGAGACGAACCCTCGAGGCCGTTCGTCATGATTTGTCGAGAGACCAACACCTTCGAGAACCCCAAGGAGAACGTGGGTTACACAGAATTTGTGAGAGGTTTGAAGGTCGGAAGGAAGACAGAGCTGGGACCTGTCGAGGATAGACTCGATCCCGACAATCGTGGACCCGAACCCCCTCGTGTTCCTCTCCATCCAGCAAATGAAGGACCCATTGGATCCAGAGATCCAGATCATGATCCAAGACAACCGCCTCTCGACCCCTGGCAGCCGCCACCACGAGGTGCGGGTCCACCACCCCCATCAGGACCACTGCCTCCACCTGGACCACCTCCTCCACCCGGTGGGGCTCCATACCCGGGGTGCATTCTACCCATCAGATATGCTGGGGCACCGCCCCCTCCCCCGCCTCCCGGACCTGGAGTGTTGGCAGCACCTCAGCAGAATCCTGGATACAGACCTCCTCCTCTCGACCATATGCAACCTTATGTGGATCGCAAATATACTACGTCAGACTTCCCAGAGTTTGATGGTTCGATCGACAGCTATATAACGTGGTGCAGCATATGTCGGAACCTGGCCAGGCACTCGCCTGCTTTCGCCCAACAAATGACCTGCGTACTTCCTGATCGTTTCAAGGGTGCTCTGGCAGACTGGTGGTCGACTGTACCGGTCGCCGACAAGTTGTATTTTACCACCAATTGGGAAGATCTACACAGATATGTGCTACATTTCTTCTTAACACCCACCTTCCTCGACAAGATTCGAGATCGATTCCACACTTGCAGGTACCATAAGGGTAAGAGGTACTCTAAGGAGTCCCCACACAACTTCGCAACATGCAAACTACGACTCTTGCGCATCCTATATCCACTTGCCGATGTTCCCGGACCAGAGGTCTTGAGGGGCGAGGCCCAAAGACTTCTAGAAGACATCCCGAAAGGATGGTGGGTCCACCTCAACATCGATCAGGTCGACACAGCCGAAGAACTCTTACGGCTGACTAAACTTAAGCATGACGAATTAGTAGCCAGCGACGAGTTCAGTATCGACGCTTTAGCGAACCGAGTTGCCCGCATTCATTTGGAGAGGAATAAACGTGGAGGAGACCGTGTCGAGACCAGAAGCGTCGCCGTCGCATCTGGGAGCCAGACCTACCCTACAAGCGACTTTAAGTCGCGGAAGAAACCGCCCAGACCGTGTCGACACTGTGGAAGTGCGAACCATTGGGACAACGACTGTCCCCCTAGGAAGGCTGATAGAGCCAGGAACAACCGTAAGGAGCGTGACAACTCGTCCAAGTTGGAAAGTACCTACCGATGGGCTTATGCTGCCTTAGTGGAAGGTCAGGAAGCAGAATTCGCAGTGGCCTACACAGAGTTTTGTACCCTGTCCGATTCCGAATCATCGGATGTACCTGACATAGATAACGCCGAAGATTCTTCCTTTTCTTACATTGTGGCCTGTACGTGGAAGGAGATCCTGCCTGACGAGAGACTCATTGGGGCCGCCCTGGTCCTGGGTGAGATATATGAAGCCCGTAAGATATTCGAGCGACCTCCAGGTCAGCAGTCCTTAGGATCTGACGCTTGTCGGGTCCGTTGTCGCATCAACGCAATAGATGGGATCGAGATAGAAGCGTTGGCCAACTCTGGGGCAGCCTGCACGCTAATATCGACCGACCTGTATGACCGTATTAAAGGAGAAGGTACCCGCATAAAGCAAGGATTGAAATTGAATTTGGTTCAGCTAACAGGGAAGGCTAAATGCCAAGGCTACACAACGATTGACTTATACCTGCCCTCACAACGAGGTCATGTCCTGTTGCGAGGTGTGGAAGCTTACGTACTCAAAGGGATGCCATCCCTCTGTTGATAGCCGAAGACGTGCAGACAGCATTCCAGCTGCATACTATGCGCCCACCCGAACGAGAATTCTGGCAAGTGGCAGACTCAGACCACCAGGTTCCCCTCAAGAGCCAGATTCATCACGCACCCATCTATCCAGTTATAGCCGGTCCTTCTCATTCTCGAGAACCTAAATGAATGAATGTCTTGGGTACAGGTCGACTAAAAGTCACGGAGGATGTGACCTTAGAACCGTACACAGTCCGCCTGGTTGGGGTCACTGGTAACTTCGACCACAACTCGGGAGTTCGCCTCGTCGAAGGACGGAGGACGGGATGGAAGCAGGGTGACTGCCTGCCACCTCCAACCATGCTCGTAAACACTGCCCATCCCCTTAGGCTGCCCTTGACCAATCTGAACCCATACCCGATCAAAGTCCAGAGCGGGACAACGATAGCATCCATGTGCAATCCCAACGAGGATCTAGATAGCGCCGAACAACTAAGCGAGCCTCAGATCCGTGAATTCCAGAGTAAAGGACTATTAATACAGGCTGTCGCAGCGGAAGCCAACGTCCTGGGACAACCTGAGGAAGTCCAAGAGATTGACGAGCTTTGGTCGGACCAAAGACAGCGGAGACGATACCTGGAGACGAAGTCCTTCCTGAAACCTTGGTGGATGTGGTAGACGTAAACCCAGAGTTATCGCCCGAAGAAAAGGAACAGCTCCGAGCCTTGGTGCAGAAGCATGAGAGGGCCTTCGCTACGGCTGGGAACCTGGGACGAGCCTGTGTGCATATATCATTAAAAGAAGGCGTAAGGCCCATCTCGCTTCCACCATACCACGCCTCCCCTCTGAAAAGAGAGATCATCGGTAAACAGTTAGATGCCTGGTTAGAGATGGGAGTGATTGAGCCGTCCCAGAGTCCCTGGGGCGCCCCGGTTATAATCGTCAGCCAAAGAGGGAAGAATAGGCTCTGTGTGGATTGGCGAAAACTGAATGAGGTCACTATCCCGGACGAGTTCCCCATTCCAAGACAAATGGATATTCTACAGGCCCTTTCCGGCTCCCAGTATATGTCAACCTTCGACGCGCTATCAGGGTTTACGCAACTTGAGTTCGATCAAGAATCGAGAGATAAGACGGCTTTTCGTACCCATCGCGGATTGTTTCAATTTACGAGGATGCCCTTCAGGTGGCGAAATGGCCCACCCGTGTTCCAAAGAGCCATGCAGAAGTCCTAGCTCCTTTCCTGTGGCAATTCGCCCTAGTGTACATCGACGACATTGTAGTATACTCCATGTCCTTCGCCCAACACTTGGCACATATAGATCGAGTTCTCGACACTATAAAAAGGGCTAACCTCATGCTTTTGCCGCCCAAGTGCCATTTAGGATACCAGAGTTTGTTGCTACTGGGTCAAAAGGTATCTCGCCTGGGACTCTCCACTCACAGGGAAAAGGTGCAAGCCTTACTGGAGATCAAAGAACCCCAAAACAGGAAGGTGCTGCGCACCTTCCTTGGAATAGCGGTTTACTTCTCGTTCATACCTCAGTATTCACTCATTGCCAGACCCCTCTTCAACTTGTTGAAAGATGGGGCTCCCTGGATCTGGCATGAGCCGTGCAAACAAGCCTTCTCATTGCTGAAATACGCCCTAGCCACAGCTCCGGTCAGGGGACACCCCATGAAAGGGCTGGGTTATAGGCTCTATACCGATGCATCTGACATAGCTTTGGCGGTACGTTACAGCAGATACCGCCGATGACTATTAAGGACCTCAAGGGGATGCGCACCTACGAGAAGTTGAAACTCGCATATGATCGGCAGGAGCAGATCCCTGAGTGGGTAAAGAAGTTGAACACCAGGCGAGATGATCGCCCCCTACCTGCACAGTGGGCATCCGCTTTCGAAGAATCTACCGTCCAGGTTGAAAGAGCTATCGTGTATTGGAGTCGAACGTGCAAGGGTCCGGAGATCTGATACTCGGCAACCGAGAGAGAAGCCTTAGCAGCTAAGGAATCGTTAGTCAGGTTCACGCCGTTCATCGAAGGCGAGGACCTACTCCTGATCATGGACCACATGGCACTGCAATGGGCGAGGACCTTCGAAAACTACAATTGTCGCCTAGCGGCATGGGGTCTAGTCTTCGCAGCATTCCCGAAGATGACCATAGTCCACTGCCCAGGCCTTGCACATTCTAACGTAGACCCCTTATCTCGCTTGGCCCAGACCCCGGAAACGATATCCCCGAACGTGGAGAAGCTACTCAGTCTGGAAACCAGCCTGGCTCAGGAGGACCTTATCCAAAGTTGGAGCACGTATCTGCGCAAGGACCCAGCGAAAGGAGCCTTTGTGGTTACCAGGGCACGGTCTAATGCCGTAGATAAGTTAGACCTATCGCGTAGCATGGACATAGTGGACGAAGATCAAGTGGAAAAGAGCACGACAAGTTTATGGTTGGGTTTAGCCCCGAGAACAGCCGAGGAATTCCGTCTGGCCTACTACATGGACGAAGAATTCAGGGACATATGCCGTAAAACTCTTGATGGTGGTGTATCAGGAGGCGCCTACCAAGTGTCGGAGGAAGGGTTGCTACTTTGGGATGACCCGCAAGCCAGCCGATGTCTATGTGTCCCGAGAAGTCTGAGGACCATGATCCTCAAGGAAATTCATGACACCCCTCACGAGGCTGCCCACATGGGTATAGAAAGAACGCTCAAGCGCCTGAAATCTAAGTGTTATTGGAAGGACCTTGGAAAGGATGCTCGACAGTATGTGGAAACTTGTGACATCTGCCAGAAGATCAAGCATGACAGAGGCAAAACGCCAGGTCTGCTGAAGCCCTTGCCTGTCTCTGACTTGCCATACCACACGATAACCTTGGATTTCGTGATGGGATTACCCCCTCCTAAAGGAACCATGCAGCCAGATGCCATCTTGGTAGTGGTAGACAAGTTCACGAGATATGGGCATTTTATCCCATGCTCTTCCACCATGGACGTGACGGGCGCTGCAGACTTATTATGGCGCCATGTGATTAAACATGTGGGGTTGCCTGCAGTAATAGTCAGCGACTGGGATCCTCGTTTTCTCTCGACATTCTGGTCGTCCTTAGCACATCACTTTAACACTAAGCTGGCGATGTCTTCGGCTGCGCACCCGCAAACGGATGGACAGACGGAAATAATGAACCAGCAATTGGAAGTCATGTTACGAGCTTATGTCAATAAGGACAGGGACGACTGGCATGAATATTTGGATGTTCTGATGTTAGCGTACAATAATAGTCCTCACACTACTACGGGAGAAGCTCCTGCTACGCTACTGATGGGTTTCTGACCCCATCTGCCCAGCTCATTCCTAGTTCCCGAGGAATCCCTCAATGTCAAAGTGGAGGAAAGAGTAGACGCGTTGAACGTACGCAGAAGATGGGCACGAGAAGCGATCCATCTGGCACAACTGCGTCAAGTTAGAGCGCACAACACCAAACACAGGAGAGTAACATACGAAGTGGGAGACTTGGTACTGATCGATCCTCATAAACTCAACCTCCTGGAAGTAAAGGGTACAGGGAGGAAGCTAATGCAGAGATGCATTGGACCATTCAAGGTGACAGAGGTGACAAACGAAAACGCCTACCGATTAAAACTTCCTGACTCCTACCCTATGCATAATGTGGTGAATGTAGTGCACCTGAGGCCTTATCGTTCACCCGGTGACATCTCAAGACCGTTACTGTCCAACCCCAGGGACGATATGAAAGCCTCGGAAGAGTTTGAGGTAGAAGAGGTGGTGGGGCACAGGAAGCGGAAAGGGAAACTCCTGTACAGAGTGAGATGGAAAGGATATGGGGCGCAAGAAGACACCTGGGCAACCGAAAGAGACCTCCGAAACGCCCCCGAGATCCTTGGAAGGTATAGATCGAGGGCGGGCCTGAGCAGATGTGAATAAGCGCCCACTTCCTGATTGGGTATTCACACAAAGTGTCATATCCCGGAATCCCGACCCCGTGCACTCCCACCATACCACACCTTCCTAACAACTTCACCAACCCCTACACCATGCCTCCCCACTCTCCAAGTCACCTTCCCTCCTGACCGTCTCAGCTCCAGTCTGGTTGCGGCACACCGAACCTTGGCCACTCCCATCCCGGAAACTCGGTCCCGACTCGGAACATTCGGAGACCCTGGATTTGCTCCGATATCCTGATGGACCTCCGACATCCCGTGACATGCCCTTAAACCATTCCTCCACCCACTTCATTTATTGGAGTCACCCAACATCCTTCGGATACGCAACTCCGCTTTCGGAGCTACCCGCATCCTTCGGTGACCTCCCTCACATTATCACTTATTAGTCATCTTCCATTCTTAGCACGACTACCTTCTTACTACCATTCAGTCGGCTAACCCCCTTTACCCATTTGTCTTCCCCATTCATTTTCCGGCCTCCAACTCCGCCCTCCTTGGCCCGACACCTCGGTTCCCCGTTTTAGATATCGTTCGGAACCTTTCGGTACCTCTCGGTATCATTCGGTACCTTTCGGTGTTTTCCCCATTTTGTCATTTCGGGCTTTGACTAAAGTCCTCCCCATCCTCCTTTATAAATACACGTAGATTAGAACCTGTAGTTCCTCAGTTCTAATCTCAACTAAAATGCCACCCAAAGTCCCTCTGAGTGAATCCTGTCCCTGTTCTACAAGACACCTCAGACATAAGAAATACAAGGACTAACTGAGATGTAACAGAGGCACAGCGCTCCCTCCGAGTCGCTGAGGCCGCATCCTTCTTAGAGCCTCTTGTACCATCCAGCAGAACCGGGCTCCCTGAGAAGCTTCGGTTCACTACCGGAGCCCTTGGACCCCCCTCTAGTTGAGCCCCGCCTGCATTCGGACTCACGCATTTACCCCCTCTTCCATAACCCGGGTTTTTAACATGAAGTCGATTAACAGCACATGAACAGGATTGTCAGGGCACACCCGCCTGACCCGGGTCCACCTGGACCCACCCGGCCACACCACACCCGCTCCCCGCTGTCCAACCCTCTCCCTCCTCCTTCCTCTGTCTCTCCTCCCCTTTCCTTTCTCTCTTTCTTCCCCTTTCTTTATCTCATTCCTCTCATCTTCCTTTTCTTGTTTATTTCCTTCTATCTACACGGACCACCTTCCTTTGTATCAATGTACTATTGACCCATCCGGCCCACACACCCTGGACGGCTCCCCGCTGTGCCCAGCACGCGCACATGCAGCGGACGCTCTCGGGATCCCCCACAGGGACACCCGGATGCCTGCGGCTGCCTCTGAGGATGACGTGGCACCCGTCATGTGACTCAAGCCGCATGTACAGAAATGTACCTGAAGTGGGAACCGAAGAAGTAACCTTCTTCTCACATTCTCCACTTCAGTCTGAGTGGCCAGGGACCACTGTCCCGGATCGGGCCCGCCAGTACGCACGCCCGCTCCACACCCCACGACGGCCTCAGTGCCGGACATTACCCCCGGGCCCTCTCGACCCCAGACATGTCCCTGACAACCCAGTGCTCGATCTCTGGATCGATTGTGGCTCTTGCTACCTGAAAATCACCACCTCAACGAGGCCGAAGTGCTGAGAGAAAACAGGAACCAGAACGTTCCACCTCGATCTCTGACCCCATTGCTGGAACGCTGGGAGTCTTCAAAGGCCGCCGCACTCGAGGCTGAGACCCTCACGAAATTGCGATTGCCTAATGAATTGAGGGAAGTAATATACAAAGTCGAGTCCAAGTCGGGCAGCAAGCACGAGTTGGACAGTCACATCTTTGCCTTCCAGTTCGCTCCCTGGCAACACCCCTTCACCATAATATCTCAATATACCTACATACTCCGGATCATTTCCCTCCTTACCGCTTTCGTCAATTACACCCGGATCCATGAACACCTGATGGAAGTAGATGTCCAAGAGGGACATAAGATATCCTGGTTGGAACCCCCGAAAGGAATTTTTCTTGAAGAAAGTTCGACTGATGATCGATTGATGGCAAGTTCACCCAAGTTCACTGTATACCTAGCTTGTCAGCTGCCATGTCGCATAATCAAGAATGGATTGTTCGAAGAACTGGACCTGAGCAGACATGCCGAGGCTGCTCGTAATTATCGACTCCCGTTGGCTCAAGGGACTGAAGTCCCTTGGTTCCTCGACTGGCCCAGATGGGAAGATGTGCCCAGACCATTGCCTGGTGCTGAAGACAGGGAGGCCTACGAATTCCGACTCGTGTGGCCTGGTCCACCCCCTTCCAACAAGGACCTGTCCACCCTCAAGTTGGTGGAGAAACGTCGTCTAAGCCGGACATTCTACTACCCAGATACTGGACACTTCATGACTCGCGCCGAGGCACAAGAGGTGGTCATGGATGACGCTGAGCGACAACTGGCACAGCCAGATTCACCGACTCCTTTCGACGAAGGCTCAGACGAGCTGACATCGGGAACGTTGGGTTTGAACCTAGGAGATGCTTCCATGCCGCCTCCATCTCCCAACTGGCCAGGTGCGGGGAGTTCGGTCTTCCTACCCCCTCCGAATGTGGTGGTGCCGAAACCAAGCGTTCATCCTACCAACACCCCATCCGCCCTTTCCACTGACAACTCTTCCACCTCATCCTCTCCCTCGGGTTCGTCGAACCATAACCGCTGGAGGAAATTGCCTCGAGAAGAGAGAAGGTCCCATCCGTATCCTGGCCGAAGAGAAGAATCAGTCTCGGGTCACTCGGGACAGGCTCGTTGGCAAATGGGGAACAAAACCCGTCGAACTCGGATGGACTCATATCGCCCCGAACCTAGTCGATCCGACTACGACAGAGATGCAGATAGAAGGTGGTCTTCTCGACCTACGTCTCGGGAATCGATTGCTCAAAGGGACAGCTGCTCCAACCCGAGAGACTCGAATCCCGATCCTTCCCCTTCTAGTATGGTACCATATAGCGCCAGAGGGCCACAGTCAATTCTGTGGACACCAACTTTCGTGATGCCGGTCAATCCTATGTGGGTGGTGGATAACAACACCAACACTGCCATGCCTGTGTTCGTCGTCAACCTGGCAGCTCCTCCAACAACTGTTCATCCTCCTTCTATGAGCCGGCCCTACCCCCTGCCTGTGCAGTACCCGGGATTGGACCCACATCCATCCTCCTCTGGTGGAGCTAGTACGACTCCCTCCCTCCGGATTCCTATCACGAGCATTCGAGAAGCTGGTCGCCCTGGAGAGACGACCCATGGAGATATGCCCCCCAGGGACCGCATCATGGTCGTTAGGAGACTGGGGGGCAATGTTACGGATACAGAGTCTCCAACGACCATATCCGTCGCATAGTCAAAGACTTCTCCTCTCTATCGCTCCCCCTCTCTCTCCCTTTCGCCCTCTATCCCGATACCCTATCCTCCTTACTCGTTCTACCCCTTTCCCCCCCCTCGTGCAAAGCTTTCCCCATTGGGGTTTTGGTGCTGGCCGAGGTTACTTGTGTTTCACGGGATTTCCTGCGACCCTTCCATTTGTAGATAGTCACGCATCTTGTACGGAAACCGCCAAAGGCGGTTCCCACTAACTACTATTACTCTCTACAACTGTCTTGTGTGTCGTCCCCTGTAACAACCCTTCTCTTGTGACTCAACTGAACCTGTGTGACTGTACAACTCACAACATGTCTTATAAGTCTGGTTATGTCGAGTCCTCTAGCGGTCCTCGCCATGAGAACTCGAGGTCGCGAGCCGAAGACTCTCGACATGTATATCGTCCTATGGAATCTGTACCCTACAGCACTTCATCACTCAGCTCTCCCCCCAGTGCTCAACGGACGATGTCATATCACGATCTTGGAGATCAGGAATACTCTGAGGCCCACATTCCCATGATGCCGGCACTGTTAGAACGGGTGGATTCTGTTGGAGAAAGGGATCAAGTGATCTCCCAAACCATCAGGGAAGGGGTACCCCCCCCTGGCATAACGGGCGAGTAGTGTATGGATGCACGCTAGAGGTCCTGGGTTCGATACCAGGCTTGTCCATTTTATGTCATTTGTCCAGTCACCTGGTTTACCTCATTTGGATATCACGGAGTAAGTCCGGGCAGGCAACGTGCAATTTCTTCAGATTCGGACGACTCTGGAGTGGAATCGGAGACTTAGCATGGAAGGACCTTGGCCTCAGCAACTCAAGCGGAGCGCTGTGCCATTGCTGGTTGTCCTGGGGGTCCCTAATTTCGGACCTAGCAGAGGGAAAGTCTCTTGGGGGGAATTCAGGTCGAGTTCGGACTGAGCCCAAAACGAGTATGTACAAGCGCCAATATATATAATGGAGGGGGCAAAAGCACAAGGAAATGAAGGGGATCCGAATCGGAACGAAGGCGTCCAAATGGGAACAAAGGGATGACAGAAGCGGAGTGGTACCGAAGGTCATAAGGCAGAACCTGTGATATGTCCGAAAGGAGGTAAGAAGGGCGAGGCCCAGATGGGCAGGAGGATGAGGAGAAGTGGGGATGATGACTAATTGGCTAAAATGGGGAGAAGCAGCAGTCCAAATAGGGATGAGGGGAAAATGCGAGAAATACATCATCAGCAAACCCAACCAGGAGGTATGAGAGCTCATAGAGCTCTCAGAGCTCTCAGAGCTCACAGAGCTATGAACTTTGAAAATTGCAGGTCCCCCTCTCTGAGAGCTTGGGAAAGTAGCTCAAAGCTCTGAGAGCTCAAAAGTCAAAGCTCTGAGAGCTCATAGAGATATATTTGCCCACAGAGGACTATTAGCTCTATGAGCACCCTGAGCCCATGTTTAATTCGCAAAAATTCAAAAAAATAAAAAGCTTGACTACAGTATCATGTGACTGGCCACAGTCAAGTCCCTACCCCAGGGTCAACTGGACAACAGTCTACTTAACTTGCAACCCCTCATGTGGCACTGCACACCAAGGGCACACAACCCAATTGATATATACACTGAATTTAGGGTTATAAATAGGGTTAATCCGAAATTACTTAGGGGAAAATGGAGGGAAATGAGGGGGAAAATGGGGGGAAAATGGGGGGGAGAATGAGGGGGAGAATGAGGGGGAGAATGAGGGGGAGAATGAGGGGGAAAATAGGGGGGAAAGGGGGGGAAAATGAGGGGAAAATCGAGGGGGGGAATGGGGGGGAATTGGGGGGGATGAGGGAGGAAATGAGGGGGGAATTGGGAGGGGGAATGAGGGGAAATTAAAGGGGGGAAATGGGGGGAAAATGAGGGGGGAAATGGGGAAATTTGGAGGGGGGGATGAGGGGGAAAATGAGGGGAAAATGGAGGGGGGGAATGGGGTGACATTTGGAGGGGGCAATGAGGGGGCAATGAGGGGGAAATTGAAGGGGGGGAATGGGGTGAAATTTGGAGGGGGAATGAGGGGGAAATGAGGAGAAAATTAAGGAGGAATTAGGGGGGGGAATGAGGGGAAAATTGAAGGGGGGGATGGGGGGAGAATTGCAGAGGGAATTGAGGGGGGGGATGAAGGGGGAAATGGGAGGAAAATGAGGGGGAACTGGGGGGTTTCTAAAAACTTGAAAAAAAAACTCAGGGAAAATTAAGGAAAATTCAGAAAATTCAGGGAGAAATGGGGGACTTTCAAAAAAAATTGAGAAAAGGAAATTTTCTAAAAAATCAGGGAAAATTAGGGAAAATTCAGAAATCTTTGGGAATGTTAGGGAGAGAAATTTCAGGACATTTAGAAATAATTTAAAAAAATTGAAATCACCTTTCTATCATAAAATTTTTGCTATCTGAAAATTTCAAGGCAAACTCCAAAATCCAAAAATTTACACTATATATTTCATCTCCTTTCTCACCCAAAACTCACCCAATTTTGACAATTCAAAAGGCTTGGTATGGATGTAAGGATGATATCTGAAGGATACATCAGCTTTCTGTTTGCTTTATTGGGCTGTATTTTAAATTTACTCTTTTTGGGACACTTTTCAAAACTGATTTATACCCTACATAACATGCATGGTTACATTGCCACACTTAAGTGCTTTCCAATGCACATAGATAGAATCATCAAAATTGGATGAGTTTTGAGCAAGAAATGAGATGAAAGATAAAGTGCAAAGTTTTGAATTTTGGAGTTTTCCTCAAATTTTACAAATAGCAATAAACAAAGTGCTGTATCTCAGCATATTCCATGGATACATCAGTAAACACAAAAGGTCTGCTGAGATCATAGAGCTCATAGAGCCTTTGGAGCCTTTGGAGTGATGAGGATGGCTATTTTCCACACATTTACAGAAACATATATCCATATTACCATTGCACTACTGGTGCCAAGATAACTCAGCAGATTCCATGGAGACATGGAGACCATTCATTAGTAAAAAAAAAACACAAAGCTCTATGAGCTCTATGAGCCCACTGAGTAGAGCTCATAGAGCTTTTCGAGTGATGATGATGGCTATTTTACATGCATTTCCAAAAATGGATATCCATATTATCTTTGCACTTTGGCATCCTTATGAGAACAAAATCATATATATATTTCATTTTCTTGACTCTATGTGTAGAGGGTGCACAGCAAAAGACTCAATTTGCTCACAGAGCTCTGAGAGCTCTGAGAGGTCTGAGAGGTCCATACCAGGTTTGCTGATGATTACAAGCGGCGAAAGTGCCGAAGGTGATCCATGGAGCTCAGAGGTTACAGAGGTTACAGAGGTTATGGAGGTTATGGAGGTGGGGTTGAAAGTCCGAGGAATATTGGCAATGGTGTTTACGTAGTATGAGGTCACCAATGCAATGACCGAGGTGGAGTCAAAGTCCGAGGTAGGGACTATGACGGAGGCTTGGAGCAAAGGTACAAGCGGTGCCCGAGTACGAAGTACGGGATGGCGGTGGAAGGTCATAACTTGGTGGGAGGTCGGCAGAAGAGTACCAGAGGGAAGAGAGAGGAGAAAGGGAAGAGGGAAGGAGTGGCGGTAAGGAGAATTGTCAGATCCGAAGGTGAGTATCGGAGCGGACAGGAGATAGGGGAGGAGAGGGAAGGAGGAGTGGAGGTGGCATGGGAGGTAAGAGGAGGTGTGGTGCCAGGACCGAAGGTGAATATCGGAACGGACAGCGGTAGGGTAGGAATCTGGAGGTGGGGAAGGAGGAGGTCTGGAAGTCGGGTCGGGATCAGGTATGCACGGATATGACAGGCACGCTCGCTATGCGAGCGCCAAGTAGCCGTCCATCCATTGTCTGTTCCCTCCCTCGTCAGTCATCACATCCCCCTGCCAACAGTACATTCCCTTTGGGAATGCCAAGTCACCGAAGGCCCCACTAGCCATTCCTCATTGCACACTCATGATGTCAACCCACTACCGGTATGTTCGTGCTGCGAATGCCAAGTAACCGATGGCAGTTATACGAGGTTCTTACCCACCTCACGAGTTGCGACTGCGCACACGGTACACTCCATCGAGGAGTGCCAAGTACCCATGGCTGACCTGTCCATCCTGATGTCTCCGACTACCTACCATCAATTCCTTAATAGCTTACTACATCACCAACCATGATCGATGGGAATTCGATCATCCACTCCCATGCAAGACTGGGATCACTCATCGATTACATATCCCGTTATAGTACAGACTGGATACAATGTTCGTCATCCCTCTATAAGAACGGATCGAGGAAAGGGGATTCTCCCCATCCCCGTAACACTGGTCCTAGGACACAACTGGCTTACCCACTACAATCCATTGATTGACTGGGTCTCAAGCAGTATTATGTTCCGAACTTCCAAACCTACCAAGACAGTTACTCCGAGCTCTCCCCCATCGTCTCTGGCACCACTGCTGTCGTCCGACATCCAACCATCTGATGTTCTGCTAGCACCTCAGCCCCAGGCTCCCATTCCTCCGTTACCATCTATCGAGTTCATCAGCCATTCCACATTTGCGAAGGCTTGTCGACTTGAAGGATCGGTATCCTTCAGCCTAACCATCCCTTCTGAGGACAGCCACTTGAGGGCTGCCTCATCCCACACCGATTCCGTTGACCTCTTGGCCGTTCCAAGGGAGTACCACGAGTTTGCAGATGTGTTCAGTAAGAGCAAAGCCTCGACACTGGCACTGCACCGTGAGCATGACCTGAAGATTGACCTTGAGGAAGGCACTTCACCACCCTTGGGTACTATGTACTCCCTCTCTACTTCGGAACTCGAGGCTCTCTGGGCATTCTTAGATGAACACCTAGCCTCTGGGTTCATTCACCCTGCTACTTCCACTCACACGGCACCAGTCCTCTTTGTCCACAAAAAAGACGGATCCCTCCATCTTTGCGTTGACTTCCGAGGGCTGAACAAGATCACCAAAAAAGATCGCTACCCACTTCCCTGCATTTCAGACCTCCTTGATGCACCTAGCCATGCCACAGTCTATACCAGACTCGACCTCCGGCATGCTTACCATCTGGTTCGCATTGCAGCAGGCGATGAGTGGAAGACTTCCTTCCACACGCGCTATGGTTCCTACAAGTGGCTTGTCATGCCATTCGGTCTCACGAATGCACCTGCAGCCTTCCAGCGATTTGTCAACATGATCTTTGCCGACCTCTTGGACGTTTCTGTGGTAGTCTACCTAGACGACATCCTTACCTACTCGGAAGCCATGGCTTCACATCTGGAGCATGTCTGAGAGTTCTTAGGAGACTCCACAAACACGGCCTATATGCCAATCCGAAGAAATGCGAATTTCATATGGACACTACGGAATATCTCGGATACTGCCTTTCTCCCTCCAGACTCACCATGTCCATCGAGAAGGTTAAAGCTGTCCAAGATTGGCCTGAGCCCCATAAAGTCAAGGATGTCCAGTCCTTCCTTGGCTTCGCTAACTTCTATCGGCGTTTCATCCACCAATACTCTGACATTGTGGTCCCCTTGATGTGCCTTACGCGCAAAGGAGCCCCTTGGTTATTCTCTGATGACTGTCGTTCTGCTTTCAACACCCTGAAAGAAGCCTTCACTTCCACCCCCATCCTGATGCATTGGGTACCTGATGCCCCCCTCATTGTAGAAACCGATGCCTCCGATTATGTGATCTCCAGAATCCTATCCATCCATTGCGATGATGGAGAGATTCGCCCCGTCGCTTTCCGTTCTAGAACACTCTCGGTGCCAGAGCTCAATTACGACACCCATGATAAGGAACTGCTCGCCATTCACGATGTGTTCCGATCATGGCGTCACTACCTCGAAGGTTCAGGAACTCCAATTGATGTCGTCACCGACCACAAGAACCTCGAGTATTTCTCCACCACCAAACTCTTGACCCAGCAGCAAGCCCACTGGTCAGAGTTCCTCTCCCAGTTCCACATGACTGTCCGATTCCATCCCAGAAGACTCGGAGTGAAACCAGATGTGTTGACTAGACGCTGGGATGTCTATCCCAAAGAAGGGGATATGGACTACACTCGCATCAATCTGCAGAACTTCTGACTGGTCTTCACTTCGGAGCAGCTCACTGTGTCCTTACGAGCCACGTTCCTAGCTGCCACAGTAATCCGGGCAGCCATACTCATCGACACAGAGGCTCTCCATTGAGACATCCTAGCCTCCCTCTCCTCCGATACCACAATCTCATCTCATCTCGCTTCCCCCAACCTCCCCAATTCCCACTGGTCCATTGATGCCAAAGGCCTGTTAAGGCTGGACAACTGCATCTACATTCCAGATTCCAATGATCTTCATCTCTGCGTTTTGCGAGACAAACACGACCACCAGCTCTCCGGACACTTCGGTCAAAACCAGACTCTGGATCTAGTCCATCGCGAGTATACCTGGCTGGTGTCAGGGCACACCTGCCCGACCCGCCTCCACCCAGGCCCACCTCACCTGGTACCTCTTCTCTCACCCTGCACCCTTCCTTCATGCTCCTTCCCCCCTCTATCCCTCTTCCACTTCTATTTCTATTTCTATTTCTATTTCTGTTTCACATGGACGACCTTTCCCTTATATCTATGTATTATTGACCCGCCCGTGACACGCACATGACATGCCTAGCCCTGGATGCCCTGGACGGCTCTAGGGCGCAACTGTGAGGTCTTTGGGTAGCTCAGCACACAAGGCTGTAAGTGATACAAGTATGTCTATTTTACGGTGGTGTGTAAGCAGTTACCTGGAGGTTCCCGCTTACCCATGTGACTATATGTATCTAATTTACATGTGACTCGGGGTTCGGGGCTATTTCCCTGACATTCTCCCCCCTTGCATTGCATTTGCAACGCATACAAAGTTGATAGTGAATAAAACAATGTTTTAATAATTGATTTACATTGTGTTTGGAATTATCAATGAGTGTTTTGTTGTCGCCACTTTAAAGTGGGCGATTTTTAACATATCGGTGAAGGAGAGAGAGAGGGTTTAAGGAATAAATGAGTGTGGGCTGTTACTTTGAAGTGAATGGCGATACATGGGTATTGCAGGGAGAAAAATAGTGGAGTTTGTCGAAATTGAATTTCGACCCAAAGGTTGTATGTCTTTGGTGTTCCTCACTTGTTCTGTGAGGGTTCGTGTGTAAGTGGTGTTTACACACGAGCGGTGGTGGATGTGGGTCTTTTGGTGGAGTGGAGATTTCTGCAATTGTTACTTGCGGTTCCTCGCATACAGTATTGTGTGTGGGGCCTCGAGTTGGGGGAAGGTGTTTTCATGGGTGCCTCGATGGCATATTACCATGTCACTTTCCCTTTTCTCAAGGGTGGAGTCATTGCCCCAGAGGAGGGTTTTCCTCCAGGTTGTTCATCTGGACATCCGATTGCTGCATCGGATGCGATGACGTAGCCTGGGCTACATTGTCAGGCTGTGGGCTCGACGAAGTGGGCGCTCCCTGGGTGGGAGCGGGTTGTTGTGTTCCTGAGCTACTTGGCTCAGGTGTGGAGTACAGTAGGTCTACTGTTCTTCCCGTGGGGAAGGGTGGTCGTTGGGCTGGTTGTCCAGCATGGAGACTTGTGTCTCTTTCCCAGTATTTGGAAGCTTTCGCTTCCCATTCTGCAGTTCTTGTGGCACATTCCTCAGGAGTCCTGAGTGGTTTGAACTGGGACTTTAGATAGGCGGCTTTGCCTAGACTTTCCCAGGAGATTTTTCCCTTATTCTCCGGGGAATTATACTCCTCTGCAAGTCTTGCAATACTCGGGAGTCCCAAGAAGTATTTCTCGGTTTCCTTCGCTTTATCGCGAAGGGTTCTGTGTACCTTGCCGCTTTTGAAGGCGGCTTCGGCCTGTTCGTACCAGTGTACGAATTCTTTCCCACTCACGCTTGTCCACCAAGTGTATGCAGCGTCGTGCGCCGCTTCTGACCCTGCTATTCTCCTCATGGGGAAGTTGGGGTCGAATGTTACGTCGACTGGAGCTTCGACTTTGCCGAACTCGTTGAGTTCGGTGGTCTCGTATAGCATGTGGACACTTCCCTGCAGGGTAGCTTGCCCATAGGGTGCTGAGGTACTCAGTGGCCCACCGCCTCTAGCAGTGGTCCTGTCATATCCATCCCTGGCCATCGACTTCCAGTCCCTCCGATTCCTCTGGTCTACCTCCACTCCTTCCTCACTAACCTCGGAGCTCCCATATTCCGCAATCCTCTCGGTACCCCTCGATGGTCACCACCCCCTCCTTTCAATTTATTACCTATGCCTCCCTAAGTATGGAGCCCCGAAGACTTCCGGACAGCTCCGATGTCCGCTAGCGCACTCCCACCTCCGCTGGGCAATACACTTGCCTGCCCTGCAGAGCCCACCTTCGGGCCTATCCCTCCTTTCCGTTTCTGGGTTATCGCCTGCCTTTCCACTAACCCCGTGACCCGACTCGTCGGTAATATTCAGTCAGCTAATGTTTAACCCCATTAGCTCTGCTCTGTTCGGCTCTGCCATTTGCAGACCTGTCTTCGCTGTAACCATATATATATCCAACTTGTACATAGGTTACACTTCAGTAATAAAATCGACTAGAGTTATCCCCCTTCAGTTCTAATTGCCAGTTAGTAAGTTAGGGCACGGATGTGTCACTAGGCACAGCGCTCTTGGCATAAGTCACTGAGGCTGAAGCCCTCCGCCACGGAGACTTTCCTTCGTCTCGAACCTGGTCTCTGACAGGTCCCCGTTTTAGGGTTTGCCGTCAGTTGCCTACCGCTCTCCCTCTTCCCCTCAACATGGGTTTGCCCTTCTGAGGGCGGGCCCTTATGCAACCCGGACAGGGTCACCTGCCCACGGGGTGGCGGGATAGTCGGTGCCCCACCCCTTGATGCGCTAGTCCCCATGTGGGGTTGCGCCTCATGAGGCCCGGAACTGTATCCCCTCCCCCTGACCTGGGAGGCCCCTGTCATGATGGGTTTGGCAGCGAGGTCTGCCAGTGCATGTGCCTCTCTGAGCTCGTGTTTCAGTAATTCGATCTCCCTTTTTTGGAGATCGACTTCTCTCTCTGTGTCTTTCAGAGAGTCGAAGATGCCCTCAGCATCTCTTCGTGCTCTGTTGTATTCGCGCCTCCAGTGGGCGCAATGGTCGCAGGCATCTTCTGACGCCCTCGAGTTATCAGACCATGCCCGTTTGGACGGTCTGGACGAGGAGCCGCTGTCGCTCCCTCGTCTCCCTCCTACGAGGGACTTCATTTCTTTCAGCTCCTCGCGGAGCTGACCTGTCTGAGCAGCTACCGCTGACGCGATGGCTGATTCCCAGCCTGCATTTGGCTGGGGTGTTGTTGGACCTGGGCCGAATTGGCCGATCCAGGGGTTAATCTGGCCAGGGAAGTTCCCTGGGGAGTATGCCTGGGGCTGCAGCAGCAAATGCTGCCCCTGGAATGGCACTTGTTGTGCCATCGGTGCAGTTTGCACCGCATATGGTTGGAAGCCCCTCTGAGGAGGCTGAGGGTATGCAGAGCCTGTTAGCAACGCGGATGGTTGTTGGTTCATGGCACTCATTTGTGCTGCGTGCGTCGTGTAGTCCATGGCGCTTATCTGCGCCTGGTGTTGTTGTTGTTCTGGCCTTGCTCCCTGGGTTGTCGTATTTCGATGTCTGGTGGCTTGTTTGGATCGAACCGAGGGTTGCCTCCCCCAGAGAATGACATTTTGTCGTTATGTTTCTCGTGGTGGTGGGAGGGGTTTTCGTTCTTGCATGCATGGGATTTGCCGCAGTTGTGTGTTCTTTTGCATGTGAGCCTGTGGTTCACGTGGTCTAGGCGAGTTACTTGCCTAGCCCATGTGATCTCTAGTACATGGTGTGGCTGTCCGGGTGAGTTACTAGCCCAGAACTTTCCCATGCTCCTGGCTGTGAGCCATCGTCCCTCGGCTTTACTTCCTCCGCCTCCGTTTTTGGGGGCATAGTGATGCTGAGAGTTCCCTGTCTTCTTTGCTAGGGAGTTTTTCTGGTTCCCTTACATTTTGTAAGGTGAGGTACTCGTCCAGGTGGACGAGGTCGTTGCAATTTCCTAGGGGTTCCCATGTGGTGTCCCCTAGTTCCCATTTGACCTTAAACCAGAGTTCGTTGTGAACCCATGCGTGGTTTAGGATTTCGCGAACTACTGCTTCGCGATCGGGGTCTTCCCCAAAATCGTAGAATATGTTTACTTCCCTATTTGGGAAGATTACCTGGTCATTCGGTTCGTGAGGTACAAGCCGGGATACATGGAATCTTGGGTGGATTCCACATTGTTCAAGTTGTGGTGGCAACTTAAGGACGTAGTTTGACGTCTCTGGAAATGTTTCCAGAATTTCGTAAGGCCCTATGTATAAGGGCTTTAGTTTTCCTGCCCTTCCTTTGGGTAGGTTCAGCTTATCCGTGGATAAGTATGCAAGCTCGCCTTTTCTCAAAGGCGGGTCCGGGCATCTTTTCTTATTTGCCTGGATTGTTTGGGCAGCGCGATTGTGTATTATCGCATCGTGTGCTGCCATGAGGTTTTCCTTCGCTTTTTGGGCGAAGTCATTTACTCCCAGGTAGTCCAAGAGTGGTGCTGTTAGGCACATCTTTGGCATATGGCCGTAGATTAATTCGAATGGGGCAAATCCTGTCGATGTGTTCGAGCTCGCATTGATCACGAATTCTGCCATCGACAGTTTCGCTGCCCAGTCGCATTGATCTGGTCTAACCATCGTGCGTAGTATTTGTACTACTTTTTGTATCATTCTTTCCGCTTGGCCGTCACCTTGCGGGTGGAATGCAGTTGTGAATTTCAACTGCACACCGAGTATTCGGTGTAATTCATGCCAAAATTTTGATGTGAATTTCGAGTCTCGATCTGATATGATCGAGTGTGGTAGACCGTGGAGTCTTACAACTTCACGAAGAAATATGAATGCTAGTTCTAGTGCGTTCGTTGTTGTCTTTATTGGAATTAGGTGGACATTGGACGTCAACCTACAAATGATTACCCAGAGGTAATCATATCCCAAGCTTGTTGGGAATGGACCTGTGAAGTCCATGGCTATTGACGACCATGGTGTCTCTGGGGTCGGGAGTGGGTGAAGCATTCCGGGATTTCTCCTGGTGCTTTTCTTTGTCGTTTGACAAGTTCCACAAGACCTACAGAACTTTTGGGTATCCTTCCTCATCGACTTCCACCAGAAGTGTCGACGGAGGGTTTCCACTGTTTTCTTGGATCCTAGGTGTCCAAGTGTTTCGTGGATGTTCTCGAGGATTATTCCTCGAATGGACTTCCTGTTGTAGTTCCCTTTCGGGACTACTATTTGGGTCGTTCCTCCTTCTCCAAGTCGGGTTATCAGCCCATCTTTTATGGAGAAGTTTTTGAAGTTCCCCGGTTCTCTAGGATTTCCCAGTGGATCTGGCTTTTCGAGTATCCAGATTTTATTGCCTCAATGAGGTCTTTCTCTTCGAATTGTTTTCGAAGGTTCTCTTCTGGAATTATGATTTCTTCCAGATTTTGGGCGCTCCCCCCTAGAGTTTCCTCTAGGTTATCGCTCCCCCTAGAGCTTCCTCTAGGGTATTTCTCACACGTATCGCTGCGAGTCTCTTTCTCTCTGAGTTTTTACTCAGGGTACTGCTTAGTAGCAGTTCTTCGTATTCCTCGATTCTGTTGGGGATAATGTCTTCCGCACTTCTGTCCAGGTGGATGTCCGCCAACACATAGTCGTCGAAATGCAGATCCTCGTCCGTTGACGAGTCATAGTATCGTGAGAGTGCATCTGCCACTTTGTTCTTGTGGCCTTCCACGTATTTTATTTCGCAATTGAAGCTTGCGAAAAAGGCTTGCCATCTCAGGTGTCTACCTGAGTTGTGGTTTTTCGCTTTGAAATATTCCAAAGCTTTGTGGTCCGTGATTACTGTGAATTCATGGCCTCCCATGAGGTCGTCTTGCCATCTCATGAGTGCTTCGAGGACACCCAGTGCCTCAAGCTTGTAGGCGAAGTACCTACATTGTGTGTTGGTGAACTTTTTGGACATGAATGCGGCCGGGTGGCAAGTCTGCCACCTTTCGCCTTGTCCAATTAATGCACCCATGCCTGCTGGGCATGCATCTGTTATGACCCAGATGTGGAGTTTTGTCCTCTCTTCTTCTGAGAGGCTTTCCAGTGGGTTCCACTGGATGGGCTTCAGGATCGGAGCCCTGCATGCTAGACGTTTGATTTCGTCAAAGCATTTCTGGTGGAGTGGTGTCCACCTGAATGTCTGCTTGTTTGAGCAGATTGTTTGCAGTGGTCCTGTGTAACCACTGACATTTGGCATGAATATCGATAGATATTCTACCATTCCCAGGAATCTTAGGACTCCTGTGTGGTCTACTGGCTCTCGCCAGTTGCAGATTTTTTCCATTTTATCCGCTTGAGCGTGGATGCCCTGTTCGTCCACACGGCTTCCTAGAACGTCTAGGATTGGGGCAAATGACTGGAATTTTTTCTGGCTTATGTAGAATTTCGCTCCTTTTAGGCGAGTGAACAACCACAATAGTGCTTTATTGTGGTTTTCCACCGAGCTTGTGCTGGTGAATGTATCGTCGAACCAGACGTGTAGGCATCTGCCTACTTCTCCTCGTAGTTCCCAGGTCAGTGCGCGCTGGAAGGTGCAGGGAGCGTTGCAGTCTCCTTGCTGCATCGTGTTCGAGTTGTATGTCCCGTGGGGCGTAGAGAATGTCGCCCTATGGACATCGTCTGGGTCCATGCATATTTGTTCGTACGCATCCGACATATCGATCTTGGATCGGTATGTTGCTCTGGCAACTGATTCTTGGATCAGTTGCATGTCTGGCATTGGTGTGACATCGAGGATCGTGTTTGAGTTATGATTCCTCGTGTCTATTACCGTGCGCAAGGATCCATCTGCTTTGCAGATGCACAGTAGCGGGCATGCTCGCTCGCTGTTCGCAGGATACCACCATCCTGCTTTTACATAGCGATCTATTTTGGTCGCTAGTGCTTCCTGCAGTGCTGCAGGACATCTCGGGGTGTTTTCCCGAAATTTCTTGTTCAGATCCTTCAACGGGATTCGATGGTTCACCTCCCTCAAGGGAGGCATTTCTAATGGCGCTGGCACCATTATGGTTTCGATTTTTTCTCTCCACCACTCCCTGAGTGTTTCGAACTCGGGGTTGTTCATGGAGAGACCTTCCAGGTGTGGTATGTCTGGAAGTTCTAGTCCTTCCGGACTAGGATTGGGCCAACCTTCAGGGTATTTTCTTTTGATTACCCTGAGGTGTGTTTCAATCCCACCTCCCTGTCAGGGGGGCTACTTTTTTGGTTGTTCTCAAGCTCTTGCTCGAGTTTTCCATCTGTGTGATCTCGTCACATGGTCTTCGCTTATTCCAAGGGTGTCTATGTTGCCCTTGTTCACCGTTCTCACTTTGTGGGACTGGAAGTCTAAGCTTACCTGGTTTTTGTTTAACCAGGGGGCGCCGAAGATGGCATCGTATCTGTCAATGTTGATTACATCGAAGTAGTGTTTTTCTACGTGGCCATTGATCTCAACATCCACGTTTGTTCCGAACAGGATCTGTGATCTTGTTCCTTTCGTCCCCATTTGAAGGACGACTGGGTTCTCCAATTGGAGAATTGGGATGTGGACCGTGTGGACAAAGTCTGGCGATAAAGCATCCATTTTGGCTCCACTATCGAATAGCGCATAGGCTTTTATGCCTGCTATTTTTATGTGAGCCATTAGCGTTCTCTTCGTTGAGAGCAGTCTGTTTGCAGGGTATTTTCCCATGTCTTTTGAGATGCGGAATTTCGCATCAAACAAGGGGGACTGGGTTTCGATGGACTTTTGGTCCTTCTTCCCTTTGTCCTTGTTTTCCTTGGGTACTTTGGTGTATTTCCCCAAGGCGTCTTTTCTTGGTGCTTCCACCAAGGCTTCGGCGACTTTTTCGTCTGCCGTGTTTTCTAGCTGGCGTGCTACAGCCAGTTTGATCTTGTAATTTATGTCATCGTGGTCGACGATGACATTGGGCCCATCCTTATGGTCCCAACGTTGACTTCCTCACCCTCTGAGTCGGGTGAGTATTGAGGTCCTTCGTATGGGTCCTCTACTTCGAAGCTTGATGCTTCGGAGTTACCAGAGTTGTTCTCTGGTTACTCATCTGATGAGCCTTTCGACTCTTCATCCATTGAGGTCGCGATCTCCATGGCAGCTATGCGCCTTGGTTTTTCATCGCTTGTTACATTGTGTCTTGGGCAATCTTTCATTTGCCCTATTTTGCCACATTTGCCACAAATTGGAATTGACTTTTGGTCAGTTTTCCTCGAGTTTTTCGAGGATGTATCCTCTTTCCATCTGGGTTTCAGCTTTTCAGCCTTCTTTCCTGATGGGAGGGCTCTACCACGGCTCGTGGTTGCCATGGTAGTTGTTCGGGTATAGTAACCTGATTTGTAGGCTGAAGACATCTTCAGCCCGTCGTTTATCTCGTCTACACGAGATATTGCTTTTAACATCTCCTCGTTTGAGGAGAAGTCTGCTCTGATTCTATCATGAGCAATCATTTCCCTCTTCCATTCAAGGGGAATGTAGTTTAGGAACCTGGCGTTGAAGGATGCCTGGTCTGGCAGCGTCACCATCTGGGACACTGCTTTGGACAGTTCTAGGTAGAACTGTTTTAGGCCTTTTTCCGCTTCGTATTTGACGTTGCGGTACTTCTTTGTCACATTCAGTGCGGCAGAGGCTTTAATGAAAGTTCTCATCAATATGTTGAGAACTTTGAGGAACATGCCCTTGTCTCCTCTGAGGAGAGTTTCATCTCAGAGTCTAATTCCGAGGTCGAACACGGGCCCCCCTAATCCATGAATCAAGCAGTCCAGGTGGACTTCGTCGAATTGGGGACCTTTGCATCCTCGCGAGGCGAGGAATCCCAGTAGTTCTGTGAACCACTGCCAGAACGATTCCATGTCGTTCTCCCCTGACCATTTCTTGTCAGGGAATGCTGGCCCATTCTTTAGGGCTTGAGGCTTCACTCCTTCTGGGTAGGGAGTGAGTATTCTCACTTCGGCCATTCTTATGGCCTTTTCGTACCATTTCTCCAGGTACTCTTCTTGCTCCCCTGCCTTTGCAGGGTCACTATCCAATGGAGATCTCTCCTTTGGGGGGGTTTTTGCTGGGGGAAATCTTCCTCGCAGTGTTTCTTTGGTTTCAGGCGAATTCGCCTGAAGTTGTATTTGTATTCTCTCGTTGTTTTGAGAGGGTGTGATTGAGTTACCTCTCTGTTCGAGAGGTCCATCATAAGTGGACATTTGGCCAAACCTTTGGTACGTGCCAATTCTCCTCCTAATCTCTGAACGATGCCTTCTTTCGGCATCGTCTTCTCCTATCCTTGGGAGAAGGATCTCCTTAGCGTCTCTGTCGAGTCGCTGATGATATTCCAGTGTGCTTTCACTGGTGGTTCTTTTCGTGAATTTTTCACGAGTTCTATTTATGTCCTGGACCGTGGTCCAGGGGTGTTTATTTGTTTCCTCACTCTTTTGTGAGAAATTTATTTCCTTCAGCAAGTTTGTCTGTTCGCTGATTTTTTCAGTCAACACATCGATTGCGTTGGCCATTCTTTCTAGAGTTATCTCTAGACGAGCCGTACTATTATGGTTCATTTCCTCGATCTTTTTTTGGATCGAGTTTATCGCGTTTATTATGCGCGATTCCTGGTTTTCCAGGAGGAAGTTTGGTTGGGCGAGCAGTGACTCTCCCCAGTTGACATTTCCACTTCTGGGGGTTCCAGAAGGGGTTCTTGGAGTGAACACTCCATGCTCGCTTTGTTTAGGCGAGGCCGTTGCAGAGGGTGCTTCCCTTTCATAGAGGGGTCTGTTCGCTGGTTTTTCCTTACTTTTACGTAAGGCTTCCTCAGCGAACTCCCTCATTTCAGTTCGCCTCCTCTTCATTATCTCGGAGACCTCCTCCGAGGTTGGCGACCTTGCCTTGTCTGTGTCAGGGCACAGCCCCTGACCCCACACACCCTCAGGTACCCTTCCCCCATTTTCTCCTATTTTTCCCTTCACTGTTCCACAATCCCGCATGCATGCAGACCGTGGGAACGTTCTGGGCAAGTTACTCGCCCAGAAACCATCACAGCCACAACCGTGGGAACTTTCTGGCGAGCTGCTCGCCCAGAATCTTCCCACGGGGGGGTGCCAATTATGGAAAGTCGGCAAAGAGCCGAAAACTGTATAGTTCCCGGCTCCCATTTGTAGCGGCTTCACAGGAGGTTGAGAAGGTTACCCTTCTTCTCAACTCATTTCCTGTGAAGGCAAGTGTAACTAAGCTACTTCCTAAATGCGCAGCAACTCATTTCCTGTGAAGGCTGGGGCTAGCCCCCTCAGTGAGTTTGAAGACCTCGGACTGGGACTAGATACCCCAGCGACTCGGAGGATCCCCTTGGGCCCGTCACGGAACGAGGGCCGGGCCCTGACAGTCTGGCATGGTGTGTGGGAGTGTAAACAGCGGAAGTTCTTTTGGAGCTTCTGCACTCTGGGAGATCCTGCTCTCAGGGCGTATCTTCGCACCTTCTCGGGCTTTCAGCCTGAGAAGAAGTTGGTCTTCACTTTCCGTCCTCCATTCAGACAGAACCTGGAACAAGTCCAGTAGTTTTTCGGATAGCCAACGCAGGGGCTCTTCCCTTTGTTTCCCTTTGTCTGCCTTTGGGGCTTGACTTGGGGACGTGAGGGGGGACTCCAGGGGATAGTGGGGCCCTGGAGTTTCCTGCGACTCTATCCGATCAGCTTTTTGGGCTGATCGTTCGGCACTTACGCGTTTTTCGCACAAGTCGATCACCTCGTGAGGAGGTGAGGGATCTTCCCCAGCTTGGGTTAGATCGGTATGTCGTGGAGTTCTGGGGGTATTTGGCCCCGCACTTACTCCACGTAAGTTTCTAAAACCTTCAGGGACCAGCCCTGAGGTGGTTGCTAATGCCGGATCATGTTGATCCTCGTCGTCATCTGACGATGGCTTTTGGTTTGAATCTCCCATGATGGGAGATTGCAGTTTCTTAATGAACCGCTCGTTTCTTTTTAGTGTCGCTGCAGATGCGACTTTGCCCTTGCGGGCGTGTTTAGGCACCATAGGCGCTTCCGAGTCAGATGTTAAGATTATGTAGTTGTGGGTTGTGTTGTAAAACACACCTCATACACTTAAAAAAGTGTGAGGTCTTTGGGTAGCTCAGCACACAAAGCCGTAAGTGATACAAGTATGTGTATTTTATGGTGGTGTGTAAGCAGTTACCCGGAGGTTCCCGCTTACCCACGTGACTATATGTATCTAATTTACATATGACTCGGGTTTGGGGCTATTGCCCTGACAATAGCGGAATTGAATGGGACAATGCAATAGTTGCAAGGTCCGAAGTAAGTCCAGAAAGTCCGAACTCGGAAGTTAAACTCCAGAATATTGGCAAGGGTAATTAAATGGAATGAGCTAACCAATACAATGGGTATAAGTGGAGGTGGGGTCAAAGTCCGAGGTTGGAGCTAAGACCGGAGGTTCCAGAGATGGAGACACAAACAGGATTCCGGAGCAGAGGTCCGGAGTCGGGAGCATAGGTATTGTGTACTCGTCTGGAAGGTGTCGAGGTTGAGGTCGGACCTGGAATGTTCCGGAGTCGGACCGAAGGTGGTGTTGGAGCCAGAGGTGGGATAACCTCTTGGGAGTTGGCAAGGAGAAGGTGATGGAAGGGAAGTAGGGCTCCGGAGTCAGTTTTGGAGTTCTGGGAGCCCAGAGCAGAGGTCAGGGTTGTATGGATATGACATCCTCCTCCCTCTACTTCCATTCTCCCTCTGTATCATTCTTTATTCTTTCTATTTCTATTTACATGGACAACTTTCCTTTGATCGATGTACTATTGACCCGTCCACAATCCATGCACAACACACCCAGCCCTGGATGCTCTGGACAACCCCCAGGTGCACCCAGCATGTGTGCCTGCAGCGGATCTCTTCGGGATCCCCCATGGGGATACCTGGATGGCTGGGGCTGTGCATGAGGACAACGTGGCAACCCCCATGTGACCCAAGCACCATGTATATAAACATACCTGGGGTGGGAACCAGAGAAGCAGTCTTCTTCTCACCATTCCCACTTCAGGGACATCTGCCTGCACCAGGCCCGTTGCCATACATGCCTGCTTCATACCCCACTGGGCCCTCAGCACTGGGCGATATACCCAGACACTCTCGACCCTGGACTGGTCCCTGACAAATAGGGATGACAGTCAGGGCTCGCACTCATGCTTGTGCAGTGGGAACAGGCTTGGGCAGCATCGGGATGGGCAAGGTGTTAGAACTGGGTGAGGGCGGATGATTCCGGAGGGGAACCAGAGACTTAGCAAGGAGGGACCTTGGCCTCAGTGACTCAAGCGGAGCGCTGTGCCATTGCTGTTCGTCCATTTGGTCCTTAATTTCACAGGGGGCAAGCAGGAAGTCTCTAGGGGGCATTTCAGGTCGATTTTAGACTAAGGACTAAAACGAGTATGTACAAGCACCGATATATATAATGGAGGGGGCGAAAGCACAAGGAAAACAAAGGGGATCCGAATCGGAACGAAGGTGTCCGAACGGGAACAAAGGGATGACAGGAGTGGAGCGGTACCGAAGGTCATAGGGCTGAACCTGTGGTACGTCTGAAAGGAGGTAAGGAGGGCGAGGCCCAGAGGGGCAGGAGGATGAGGGGAAGTGGGGATGATGACTAACTGGCTAGAATGGGAAGAAGCAGCAGTCCAAATAGGGATGAGGGGAAAACGCGAGAGATACATTACAAGCGGTGAAAGTGCCGAAGATGATCTGTGGAGCTCGGAGGTTATGGAGGTTACGGAGGCAGGGTTGAAAGTCCGAGGAATATTGGCAATGGTGTTTACATAGTATGAGGTCACCAATGCAATGGACTAAGGCCGAGGTGGAGTCAAAGTCCGAGGTAGGAGCTATGACAGAGGCTCGGAGCAAAGGTACGAGCGGTGTCCGAGTACGAAGTATGGGACAGCAGTGGAAGGTCGTAACTTGGCAGGGGGTCAACAGAAGAGGGCCAGAGGGAAGAGAGAGGAAGGAGGAAGGAGGGGAGGTGTGGAGGAGAGGAGAGGTGTCAGGTCCGAAGGTGAGTATCGGAGTGGATGGGAGAAGAGTAGGAGGATAATGGGAGGGTGGAGGTGTTGTGGGGAGGAAGCGGAGGAGTGGGAGGAGGAGTAGTAGGAGGGTGGCGAGAGGGGTGGTGTTCGGTCCGAGGTGGGTATCGGAGCAGATGGAGATAGGACAGGAGAGGGACAGAGGAGTGGAGGTGGCATGGGAGGTGAGAGGAGGTGTGGTGCCAGGACCAAAGGTGAATATCGGAACGGACAGCGGTAGGGTAGGACTCCGGAGGTGGTGAAGGAGGAGGTCCGGGAGTCGGGTCGGGATCAGGTATGCACAGATATGACACAAGGAATGGGCCAGAATGCACAGCCATGACACAGAAAGGGTCTCCCTTTTATACTCCTTCGGTTGCCTTCCTTTTTCACACTCTACCTCATATTTACAGGATTTATTTACAGTGTATTTTCCTCAAACTGAATTTTTCGCGCTATAGTTCTACTGCACTCAGCTGCACTGAACTGTGGCCCTGCTGTGGTCAGACTGCACCTAGAATTCTTATTGTCCTTCCTCACCTAAGCTATTTTAATGTTTTAATTAGAACTTGACTGCACCACATTTGTTGCAGTTCTTTATTTCAAATTCTTCTTGTTTACCATTAAGTTCGCTATGACTCAGTCATTCTGAATTCAGACTGTGCATTACTGTGCATATGGCTGCACTAAGACTTTCAGCTGATTTTTATCCAGTGACATTGAGTTGAAATGAGACTTGAAATGATAAATGAGTGAAATGGTTCAAATTTAGAACAAAATACTTGGTCGTAGTTAAGAATTGAACAAATGAATGTGTTAGAGCTCTCTGCTTTATTAGTATATTTTTCCCTAAAATTCCTGCCATGGTCCATTGTAGTTTTGTGGTTTTTCGTAGTTTTTCATCCATTTCCCCTGGTTCCCACTCATATTATTGCATCCTAGTCTTTTGTATATAGTGTGGGTTGTTATAATAAGTTGTCCTCAATGATAGCATATTTTTATGAAGTTTATTTGGGACTAGAAGTTGTCTTCCCACGCATCTTCAGGTTACCAACTTCATGTCCTTATATCTCACTCATTTCTGAATGGTTGTTCACGTTCTCAGCATCATAAATTTTCATTTAATCCAACCTTTCTAACGGTACTAAAGTCGTACTCTAACTCTCGGTATTTGTCAAGTTAGCAAGAGTTTGCACATACAATTGGTAATCACATGTGTTGTTCTTGCACTCGTTTGTATGCAGGCAAAATTTCTGTTTAATTATTCGGGATTTATTGTGTGTGGGTGTTTGTATCCTTAATATGGGCTTTCATGATTTATTTCAGATTTTTCCCTCATGATCTAAGGTGTTTTCGTGTTCTCCATGCTTTGTTTTGACTGGAGTCTTCCATATTTGGACAGAAATTGGTCTTCGCAATCTGCCGAAGTGTAGATCTTAGTTCCAATAGCCAGTTCCCTTCGCATCGCCACCCTCATGTGTCCTTTGACATAGTGCAGAATACTCTATTCCTGTCACTGGCATAACTTCACAACGGCTGGGCCATTTGGTCTGAAACTTTGCATAGTGGTAGTTTCCGATTTATCATATTTTTCACGTAAATCTAGTTATGTGTTTTAAATATGGATTTTGCGTGAACGTCGGCTTTTTCCTGAAGTATGACTTTAATGTCGCTGAACCCACTAATGAATATCTCATTGACACGTGAATCTTTTACTATGAAAATTTGTATGGATTAAGAATAGATCCCTTCCTTTTCAATGAGCTATCAAACTCGTCTCAGTCGTTACTGGTTGTTCTTCCCACTTGTCTTTTGAATGTTGTCCTTGTTTCCTGTGAATTTTGGCTACTTCTCCATCGTCTATCAGTAGTTTTTCCTAAATTGAGTCTATCTAAAAGGCATCTACATTCCCTATTATAAACACAACATCGAGTTTTGCATTGGTTCCTGTGGAATCCTTGTTCTGTGGCACTCCCAGCCTCAGCTACTGTGTGCGGGTGTGTCAGATACACAGCGAGGGGGGCAGTGTTCCTGGACCTTTCCCTGGAAGGAGGCTGGAGGTAGAGAATGGGCAGAAGGACTGCAGCCTCAGCGACTCAGAGAGGAGTGCTGTGCCTACGTTCGGTAACACTTTAGGAGTCTGGTCCTTAACTTCAGAACAAGAGGGCAAGAACTCTGGGGGGAGTCTAGTCGTCGATTTTGCGCTGAGGTGCCATCAACTACAGTACAGGACTTATATACATAATAGAAGATAAAGGGGAAAACCCGAGGGGGACTTACCCACTTGCCAGGTCAGCGAGCTCGTGAGAGAATCGCCTTATCGAGCATTGTGGAGTGGGTAGGTGAAGGGTGGAATTAGCGACAGCTACTGGAGAGTGGGAAAACCTTTGCGGAGTGGGTGGAGGTCCTAGGAGGTCCATAGTAATATTGGGTAGGTAGAAATATTAATAAACGTATAAGGTGAGGATAAGAGGTACCAGAGAAGGTACCGGAGATCGGAGGCAGAGGTGAACTGGAGGTGAACCAGAGGGTATGGCGGAGGTGCAGGGGGAGGACAGACCGGAGGTGGACCAGAGGCATGGCGGAGTAGAGTGGAGGTGAGGTGGAGTTGGTATGGATATGACAAGGTGTGGGAAAGCAGTTTCCATGGAGGTTTTCTGGTTGGTTTTATAGTCAGATCTTACCTGATTGACCTTGTTCCTAGTTTGATATTCGCTATAAATTCTCCCAAGCATTCCATCTTGTTGATGCTAAGCTTGAAGTATTTTTATTAATTTTCTATCTTCATATTTGTTGTATGTAGTTGCAGAAATTTGTAAAAATTCATGAGAATTCATTAAAATTCAGGTTCTTCTATCCTCTCATTTCTACTTGTCATATGAGGGTTTTGTGATTTTTCTGGCATATTTCCACAATGAGTTTTCATAGGGTGACCATTATTTCTCCTACAACAGAGCTGAGCTATCACAGGTGGTTCCACAGGCAATCCCAGGCATTAAAGAGAAAAGGTACACACAGCACATCTGGCAGTGTAGTACCCATGTGGGGTGCCTGGCATCAGACCTGTTTGCACTACAGGTGCAAGAAGAAGAGAGTCATCCATTTAAAGATAGAGAGGAAATAAAGGAAAGAGAGAGAAAGAGAGAAAGGAAGAAGGGAGAGAGGGGGGGGCAGCATGGTGTGGTGCAGTATGCCCTGACACAAGGGCATTTTGAAGTGGAGAAGCAAACAAAGCAGAAGATCATGGGGCAAGAGGGAGACCTCAGCACACCAGGTCTTCTTACAGACCAAATCATCATTACCAGGAAACTAAGCAATGAGTGGTTCAAGAGAATCAGCACAATACCAAGTGGACATTATGAGCACATGGATCCCAAGACTAACCACAGATGGCAACAATGACTTGTATTGTGCAAGTCTGTTGGAAAACTCAGTAACTGCAAAAAGTGTAATCCCAAGTCATGAAGGGTCATGAATTCATGCAGTTTCATGAACCTGCACAGAAATTCCTGAGGATTCATGAGGATTCATGCTGGAGCGCACACAGTCATGCAGTCTCATGAAAGTTTTCATGAACTTTCATGACCAAATATAATCAGTTCAAGTTGGAAATTGACAGGACACATAATGCACCCCCATTCCCCCTTGTGAATGTTCATGAATGTGCATGACGAAGAATAGTGTCATACCTGATCCTGACCCA
Source organism: Cantharellus anzutake (assembly GCF_015039405.1). Taxonomy (NCBI): domain Eukaryota; kingdom Fungi; phylum Basidiomycota; class Agaricomycetes; order Cantharellales; family Hydnaceae; genus Cantharellus; species Cantharellus anzutake. The sequence continues at coordinate 43,714 of NW_024067202.1, forward strand.
ACTCCCAGAACTCTTCCACAAACTCTGGAGTCCCACTTCACCCCACCCTGGCCAGCCTCCAAGAGTCTACTCTACATCAGCAAACTTGGTAGGGAGCTCTCAGAGCTCTGTGATGTTAGCACTGGGCGAGGGTGGATGATCCCGGAGGGGAACCGGAGACTTAGCAAGGAGGGACCTTGGTGTTAGAAACTGGTCCGGGGTCGGCACCGAAGGTTGCCATTAGCAGGCCACTATAGGCCACGATGGCTGTGATGCCATGAACAAGGCCCGAGGGTAGGGCATTTGGCCTCAGTGACTCTAAAGGAGCGCTGTGCCCCCTAGCTGTCTCTTGGCCCTCATTTCAGACTTACTGGGGTTGCCTTGCTGGGGTCAGGACTTGGGAGTCATGGTCAAATCGATATTAGAGCTAAGGTACAATAAAGTATCATACAGGATATATATAGGGAGAATGAATGAATGGAAGCGGACCCGGGCTGAAGGCCGAGGGGTCCAGAAGCAAAAGGGAACAAAGAGCGGGGTTGGCCACACAGCGGCCAGCAATGACCGAGGGTCAAAACAAACAATAACAGATAAATAAAGGAAGGAGTGCAGGGCCGCGATAGCGGCAATGGTATCGTAGCGGCGCTGGACTTGGAGTTGGGCCGGAGTCAGGCACAGGAATGGTAGTGGCCCTGTAGGGGCCAAGTGGGCGGGGTAGAGGAGTCGCACTGGGCATGGTGCCAGAGGTGGACTCAGGGTGGGAAGGTTGGTGTGGCTGTCATATCCGTGCATACCCGACCCCGACCCGACTTCCGGACCTCCACCCTCTTCACCTCCGGAGTCATAACCTACCGCTGCCTTTCCGATACTCACCTTCGGTCTTGGCAACACACCCCTCCTCTTACCTCTCCGACCCCTTCTCCGTCCGTTCCGATACTCATCTCGGACCGAACATCGCCCTACTCGCCACCCTTCCTACAACTCCGCTCCCCCCTCACCACACCTCCACCCTCCCGTCATCCCCTACGCTTTCTCCGTCCGTTCCGATATCCACCTTCGGACCTGACTACTCTTCCTTACCTGTCCCCTCTCTCCTTCCTCCGTCACTCCTCCGCCACCCTTCCGCCAAGTTACGACCATCCACCGCTGTTCTGTACTTCACACTCGGACACCGTTCGTACCTTACTCCGAGCCTCCGTCATAGTCCATACCTCGGACTTTGACTCCACCTCGGTCTTAGTCCATTGCATTGGTGACCTCATACTACGTAAACACCATTGCCAATATTCCTCGGACTTCCAACCCCGCCTCCGTAACCTCCGTAAGCTCCGCAACCCCCGAGCTTCACGGACCGCCTCCGGCACTCTCGCCGTTTGTAATGTATTTCTCGCAATTCCCCCTCATCCCTATTTGGACTACTGCTTCCTTCTATTCTAGCCAGTTAGTCATCACCCCCACTTCCCCTCATCCTCCTGCCCCTCTGGGCCTCGCCCACTCTACCTCCTTTCGGATGTATCACAGGTCTTGCCCTATGACCTTCGGTACCGCTCCGCTCCCTCTAACCCTTTGTTCCCGTTCGGACATCTTCGTTCCGATTTGGTCACCCTTTGTTTCTCCTTGTGCTTTTGCCCTTCCTTATATATATCGGCGCTTGTACATACTCGTCTGGTTTCAGTCCGAAATCGACCTGAAATGCCCCAAGAGACTTCCTGCTCACCTACTGTGAAATTAAGGACCAAATGGACAAACAGCAATGGCACAGCGCTCCACTTGAGTCGCTGAGGCCAAGGTCCCTCCACGCTAAGTCTCCGATTCCACTCCGGAGTCGTCCGTTTCCGCCCATCTCTAACAGTGGCTGTGGGGGAGTCGGCCAGGTGCAGGGGAGCCTAGGGGCAAGCAGGGGAGTGAGCAGGGAGTCCTCAGGGAGGATAGGGCTGAGGTCGGGGCTCGCACTCACGCTTGCATAGTGGGAATGGGCTCAGGTGGCATCAGGACAGGTGGCTAACAGGCCGGAATGCATGGCCATGACACTTGGCCTCAGCGACTCATGCGGAGCGCTGTGCCATCGCTGTTTGTCCATTTGGTCCTTAATTTCAGAGGCAGTGAGCAGGAAGTCTCTAGGGGGCATTTCAGGTCGATTTTAGACTGAGGGCCTAAAACGAGTATGTACAAGCACCTGCATATAATAGAGAGACGAAAGCACAAGGAAGTCAAAGGGGGTCCAAATTGGAAAAAAGGCATCCAAATGGGGACAAAGGGATGACAGAAGCGGAGCAGCACCGAAGGTCATAGGTTAGAACCTGTGGTACATCTGAAAGGAGATAGGGCGAAGCCCAGAGGGGCAGGAGGATGGGGTGAAGTGGGGATGATGACTAACTGGCTAAAATGGAGAGAAGCAGCAGTCCAAATAAGGATGAGGGGAAAGCACGAAAGATACATTACAACCGGCGAAAGTGCCGAGTAAGGTCCGTGGAGCTCGGAGGTTGTGGAGCTTATGGAGGTTGCAGAGGTGGGGTTGAAAGTCCGAGGAATGTTGGCAATGGTGTTTATGTAGTATGAGGTCACCAATGCAATGGACTTAAGCTGAGGTGGAGTCAAAGTCCGAGGTCGGAACTATGACGGAATCTCGAAGCAAAGGTACGAGCGGTGTCTGAGTACAGGGTATGGAGCAGCGGTGGAAGGTTGTAACTTGCTGGAGGATTGGCGGAAGAGGGGAGGAGGGAGGAGAGTGATGAGAGGAGTGGGGAGAGGAGTGGAGGAGGAATGGTGTCAGGTCCGAAGGCCAGTATCGGAGCTGACAGAAGTAGGGTAGGAGAGGGACGGAAGGGTGGAGGTGACATGAGGAGTGAGGAGGAGTAATAGGAGGAGGGTGGCGAGAGGAGTGATGTTCGGTCCGCAGGTGAGTATCAGAGCGAACGGAAGTAGGGTAGGACTCCGGAGGTGATGAAGATGGGGGTCCGGGAGTCGGATCGGGATCGGGTATGTACAGATATGACACCAACACCCTCTGAACACTGAGCCACACCTCTCCCTTCGAATCCAGTCTTTGACAATTACCAGTATTAGTATCTATTTATTTATTTCCTTATCTATTTATCTATTTATCCATTCATTCATTCATCCATCTATCTATCTATTGTACATGCCAAAAGTCGCCTGGGAACAAAAAGAGTTGCTCGCACAGGGGTGTGTGGTAGTTTTGAGCTGGGGGCATTAGTACTTTTGAGTCATCCAAATCGGACAAACCGATTTTTCTTTGGCTTGCTGTAATCCTAAAATCCTTCAATGGTTTTGTGGTTCAGAACTGGTTCCTGATACCCCCCAACTTAGAGAACCAGAACCGAACTGCAGTTTAGTTCCGGGTTCGGTTCCGGTTCGAACCGGTTTCTCGCGAACTTCGACACCCCTACCAAACCATATTCCACAGCGAAAGTGAAACTGCCACACACAGAACAAAAGGTCAATCATTGCCACATCATGGTCTTTAGTAATCAGTTCCCCACCCGATACACCAGCTGGTCGTTGAACAGTATTACCTTGTCCTGGGTATCTGACCTTCTGGTATGTTCCTGCCCAATCAAAATATGGACAGCCAGCGTGTCAGGGTCAGCGAGAATGGCAATGTCTCGAATATCGTTGTGCAGCGTTTGCACGATATTTCGTATATTAGATTTCACGAGTTTTCGCTTGTCATTTGAGAGTATGGTGATGTCAGAAAGTGGGCGATATCGCGAAAAATCCACGATAACCACAAGCCATCTTCCAGGAAGTGAAGTCACCCCCCGAAGCTGGGGTGCATGTCCCAGGTTGGCGAGTAATCGGCAGGCCTCTTCCGAATAGCGCTTCGCGAACTTGATACGCAGGCATTCTTCAGGGCTAACGCTGGTTTGTGCAACAAGACAGGCTTTCCCCCAACTCGTGACTGATACATGAAGCCGATATCCCGGCCTGTCTTGTCTTTATAGCTTGTTGGATAGAGAAATGCGCGATCTGCTGCTTGGGCTAGGGAAGGGAGCGACTCATAGTGCGTTTCCATCCACTGGATGCCTTTCCTGAAAGCATCCAGGCTAGACGCAGCACTCATGCTGGTTTCGCCTGTCCAGAGAGGCATCAAACAGGTTCACAGGTATGTTCTTCCTATGCACAAACAGCAAAGAAGTGACCCTAGTAGTATATTGAAAATGTACAGGCGGTGACATACCTGAATCAACCATGAGAACACACGGGAAGCGGGACTGGCGGTCTTGTCCAAGCACATTTTTTAGGAATTGTGGATAATAACCAACAGCTTCAAAGAGCGCGGAACCAGAGCATGAATCATTTTTGCATCCTCTAATGGCAGGTGGCAAGATGATGACTTTGCCGTCCATTCTGTACTTAGCATTATTGGCCGTTTCCGGCGCCATGTAAATCCCGCCCTGCTGTAAAACACAAATCGCCGACCTAAGATTATCATACCATGTACACGCGGCTGCGGTGAGGGCTTGAAGAAGCCCTTGGGCCCATGCTGCTGGCGATGCTGCTCAACGACTTTTGAATAGTCGAATGGCTGGTTAATGCAGACCAGGCCTTGTGCGACGACTTTGAGCGCGCTGGGGGTGGAAAGAGCTTCTACAGGATCTTTTTGAGACGTTCTGGCCCATCATCCTCGGAAGGGGCCCTTAGCCATTTGGCAACGCGGCTGCAGCAAAAATTGGGGTGATTAGTCTTGTATACTAATAGCTGGGCTGAACCAACGAAGCCATACAACTCACAATCTGGCTGCACGTCGACTACCAAGTGGGGAAACTGCACGGGCAACGCCGTTCGCTGGCATCATCGTCATCGTCATATATAAAACAGTTCAGCCCGAGGGTGCGATATTGTGGCGAGCTTGAATGAGAGACGAGACGAATGTACGAGCGACTTGCTCGTGACGAAGTTGCTAGATATCTCTTTTGCCACCCAGCCACTTCGCGCGAAACACCTCTCCATCCGAGATCAGAGTCGCTATAGCCCGCCGCATGCCAAAATTGGCTGTCGAATCGGCGCATCTCCCCACGGCTAATATTATTTTTATTGGTGTGTTGGGTCAGAGGGTTGGGTCAGTCTGTTCTGCGTCTATTTTTACTGCAGTCACGTGTGTGTAGTGACCGTTTCAAAATCAATTTTTGGACCCCCACATGACCGGTCGCTTCACTCGCTGTTTAGGCTGCGAACCAGACACTTCGGCCAACTTCGCGACAACCAAATCGTGAGCGGTCCAGGTGGTGACCTTCTTCACTACAGCAGCCGCTAGGTACTACTTCTTGCTTCGGGCGCTGCACAATGAATTCACACCCCAGGGAACTCATGCTGTGGAATGCAGCGATATTCGGCCCAAGTAGCCTTCCTAACACTAGGTATAACGCAGCACACGACTTGCCCACAATTCAGCTCAGCGGACACTCCCTTCGAGGTGGAACATTCACGCTGCTTCTGACGCCTGGCGGGTCCTATCCCAGCAAACAAACGAGCATCCGAGTTTCATGGTCCCATCCCTGTGGTTTTGACATGACTCCTTGAATCACCCGCGTCCAGGTCATCTTATCCTGGCCCAGCATCACTTGATAGTGATTGATTACATATTTCCGCGCGCACAAGCAGCCAACTCTCCTTCTGCTGCCTCTTAGGGCCCGTGCAAATATATGCGACAGGTTTGGCAGCAATGCGATGTGCCCAGGATCGACACGTTTGCAGCGCTGATAATGGTGCCAAGGCTCGGATATTGGATCGCCAGAACCCCGCAGATGTTCCGGAGCAACGCCCTCAAATGACAGCGGGGGAAGCGGATGGGGGGAATGAGGCATTTCCTGCTTCGATTTTCGCGCGCAGGATCGCAATTTCGGGCGCAGAGTCAGCTGAGCGCGACGATCCAGGCAAGTAAGCAGCGTTAGTCGCGAGCCAGGCCAGAAGTGGGAATGGGCACACTTGCTGCCAGCCCAAATCCTTCTAATCGACCAGCAGTTATCCCGCAGTTAACGATCTTGAGCGGCATTATCCTGGGCATGGAGACGTGCGGGTCAAGACAAATTGGATGGCGGAAGCGCCACGGAGATGGGGGCAGCGGCAGCGTCGTTCGAGCAGGAGCCCGTGCCGGGGTGGAGATGGTGGCGCGGGAGGTGTGGAAGGCTCAGGCAGAAAGGCTCAGGGGTGCGGGCTCAGGGAGTTAAGCGCCAGGTGGCCTGCTGCCGCAGACGCTTGTGCAGCCGCTGGTCAAAAAGCGGGAGAAACACCCGGCGATAGGAAGGAAGACTCGAGTGTGGAGAGTCGGCACCTGCATTTGCCTGCATTTCCTACTAGCCATGTGGCTGCCCTTGGTGCGGGCGGCGCTGCGACACCAGCCTAAACTGGCTGCCCCCCGCGGCCCTGGGTGCTGAGAGTTGTCGGGCTGACAGGCTGCCGCTAACCCGGCAGCGCTGGCTAATCGCAAGGCATGCTCACCCGGCTAAGCTGGGGCTCCAGCGCTGCTACTCCCCCCGCTGCGGGCTTCGCCAGGCCACGGGGGTGTGGGGAGAGAGCGCGGGCTGTAAGCCGCAGGCAGCGGGGGTGCGCAGCCTGTGCTGGGCTGAAGTGTGCTGCTGCTGCAGAGCAGCAGCCACTCGGCAGATGTTGGCAGGCAGCGCAGGTCTAATAGTGCGCCCCATCTGGAATGCTTGTAGGCAGTTCTCATAAAGGACCATTCGCGAAATAGGGCAATTGGGTAAAATTTGTGCCTCGCTGGTAACAGCAGATGCTGGTTAGAAGGGAACTGGCTATATCCAGCCCCTTATAACTAACTATTGTGGTTTTGCAGGAGTTCTGAAGGGTTAGAAACCTCATGTAGGCCATCAATCTCCACATTCTCATCATCCATTGGGTCTCCCCCCACATCTTGACTTGGCTGCTGCTGCACATTTGTACATACCCAAGTGAAAACAGGGCGCGGGACATAGCCAGGGCGCTTTGAAGTTTCTTGAAATGCATCCACTATCTGCTTGGAAAATGTGAAAGCAATTGCTGTGCTCTGGACATGTTCACACAGTGTTGTCCCATGGCGGTGAAGTGGGTGGAATGCTAGGATGGTGTCAAGTGCCCCGCGCACAATGATGCCAAGACTAACATTGGCAAAATCAGCTCCTGCATGATCTACACCAGGTTCCACTATGCGGGATGATGTGTGTGCCACCACCCAGTTGATGTGTGCATTGTCTGTGTGGCAAGGACTAGAGTATCTTCAGTTTACTTCCCAGATAATGTGGGAGCACTCACGCCACATAGTTGGATGCATAATATACTTCAGGTGGTGGGCGCTCAACAGCAGGGAAGTTGTAAACTTTGCCATTGAATTCAAATGAGTAGCCCTTGTCTGTTACAGAGAAATTTAGGCTGATTGTGTTGTCTATTCAGTTAGAGATGCTGAATACTCACCACTGCCATCAATAGTAGGTGAAAAAAATGCTGGGATGCCCAGGCTTGTAATCCCACATGCAAGTTCATTTGTGATCTCAATAGGAAGGTTGGCTGCTAACAATGCCCAAGTCACTGCAGCAGCTCCCAAAAGCTCCCCATCACTTTTTCTAAGCTCACTCTTGGTATACCTATTGTGGAACTTTGTATGACCCAATTCAATAGTATCAGGAGAACGCTTGTGTCGAGCTCCAGCACTGATTCCAAATGCATATATCTTCCCATGATGAGAGGGCTAGTGCAGCATTTCAGCAGAGAATGAGCAGATACTCAACATACATACACGCAAATTGCGGCGCTCAAGAGCATGCTCATTATTGATTTGCTGAAGACGTTCCAACAATGCCTTGCCAGTTGGTGACAAGTTTGTTGCATTGCGCAGCACAAGAAGCTCTATATCTCCAGTGCCTAGAAATAGATGTTAGTAGAAATTATATAAACATCAATTTCTCATACACTTGTTCAGGACAAGATGTGAATGCTCCCTGTCTAATATTTTCCACCCTTCTTCCTTTTTCCCGATATATGTAACATTGGGGAACCTTGCTGGATCTGGGTGTGGTGGCATGCCTTCTGATTCATCAACAAGCCATGTAGCAGGTTTCTTTTTGATGTGAGGGAATTTGTAATCCAAAGCTGGATCAAATTCAACATAATGGACCTGTAAATCCAGCTCTTGAGCTTGTTGAATCAGGGTCTCTTTATCTATGCGCCGCTTCAGGTCCAAATCCTGCACCTAGTGGGGTAGAATGCGATGCAACAGTGTGATTCTCCAGAGTAATAGGCCTTACCACCCGCTGTTTCGCCCATCGGCTTGCTTTGACCTCATCTTTGAGTATCTTGACATGCTTCTGAGCAACACATAGATATTGAAATGTCTTGACACCCTTGAGTTTCTCTGGCCCATTGCGAATGACATCATCGATCTGCTGCTGTTCATACAGTCCTGCATTAGGCTTGATCAGGTGCACTGAGGACAAGAATATTACCTTCTCAACCTTGCACTCAGCAGCTAGAAGGATGAGGACTACATCCCAGGCAGCTGTAGCATCATCCCAGTTTGTTGTTTTGAACACTTGGTCGAGGGATGAGGCACATATTTCAATGCAGCTTTGCACTCCAACACAGCAGTATTCGTAAGTACTCTATCCAAGCAGTGTGCCACATACACTTTGTTGCAATATTTCGCACTTTTTTTGGCTTCGGCTCAGAAGACATTGCAGCAGAGAGTTGACAAAGTGATATCATAACACAGCCTCAAGTCACATGACAGCAGCATGAGAACATCAGCCTAACAAGAATGTGGAACTTGGTGCAACCACTTGTTCCACCATGTGGAAAGCCTTATATGCAGCACATAGGCCAACAGACAAGTGACATGCTGCTGTTAAACTCACAGTCGGTGTGTTGACCTGACCCAGAATGAGGGCAGAGGGAGGGGGTGGTGTAGGAGAAATAATGGGCACCCTATGAAAACATGTTATGAAATTATGCTGTGGAAACACCATTGACACTGTGGAACAGGAAAGGATGAGTAACAAGGAGATGTAGATTTCCTTGGAATTTTTACGATTTTTTTTATGAATTTTTATGACAATTACCAATGAATTCAAACATAGAAAATCAACAAAAATACTTCGAGCTTAGCATCAATAGGATGGAATGTTCAGGAGAATTCACAATGAATAACTAAACAAGAATGGAGTTATTCGGAAAAGATTTGACCAAGTACTCTTTAATAATGATAAACGAGTGAAATGGTTCAAATTTAGAACAAAATACTTGGTCGTAGTTAAGAATTGAACAAACAAATGTGTTAGAGCTCTCTGCTTTATTAGTATATTTTTCCCTAAAATTCCCACCATGGTCCATCGTAGTTTTGTGGTTTTTTTGTAGTTTTTTGTCCATTTCCCCTGGTTCCTGCTCGTATTATTGCATCCTAGTCCTTCATATGTAGTGTTTGTTGTTATAATAAGTCATCCTTGTCACGAACCCACCCAGGGAAGATCCGAAACACTACCCAGGTGGGTGTGTCTGATGGAGCTCGATGTTCCAGGTCGTCTGACTGTCATATCCATACCAACTCTGCCCAACCTCCGATCTACTCCACCACTGTGTTCCCCTCTGGTTTGTCCTCTCCCTCATCTCCACCATAACCTCCGGTCCACCTCCAGTCCACCTCCACCTCCGATCTCTGGTACCTTCTCCAGTACCCCTTATCCTCATCTTAGACGTTTATTAATATTTTGTCAGGGCACACCCACCTGACCTGGCCCCACCTGACCTGGTGTCAGGGGACAGACCCCAGGTCCCCATGACCCCTCTCTCTATGGCCCACAGCCCAACCTGTAACAGCCTAGTCCCAAGGCAAAGAGCTACTGTGGGTAAGAAAGTGTATAAGGTAAAGAAGCAGTGTAGAATACACTTGCCTACTGTGGGTAAGAAAGTGAGAAGAAGGTTAACTTCTCACTTTCCCACAGTGGCCCAATATGGCGAAAACTTCTGGGGATACCCAGAAGTCACATGAAGGTAGGATCTGGAGACCGGAGCTGCAGTGCATGGATTATGTGGCATGGGAAGCACATGTGGGAAGTGGAGTGGGTCCGGATGCAGGTCTGGGTCCGGGCTAAGTCAGGGTATGTGCCCTGACACCCGGTGCCCCACCATCCACTCCTCCCGACCTCCCCCCTTTTTCCCTTTTACTCTCCTGACCTCCCTTTCTCCTCCTTTCTCTCTCCACTCTTCTCCTCCCTTTCTTTCTTCTTTCTTCTTTTCTTATCACACAGACGACTTCCCTTGTATCAATGTACCATTGACCCAGCTGCAGTGCAACATGCCTGGACCCAGACACACTGAACGACCTCCCACATGCTGGATGCTCCTGGGACCTCTTGCAGAGGTACCCAGATGGATGTGGCTGTGTGTGTAGATGACATGGCCTTAACCACATGTATATAAACACAGCCTAAGTGGAACTGAGAAGCAGCCTTCTTCTCACACTTCCCACTTTAGCCTAAGTGGCCAGGGACATTTGTCTGCACCAGGCCTGTTGCTACACATGCCTGCATCACACCCTACTGGGCCCTCAGCCCTGGGCAATATACCTGGATGCTCTCGACCCTGGGTCGGTCCCTGACATATTTCTACCTACCCAATATTACTGCGGACCTCCTAGGACCTCCACCAATCCTGCAAAGGGTTCCCACTATCCAATAGCTGTTGCTAATCCCACCCTTCATCTACCCACTCCACAATGCTTGATAAGGTGATTCTCTCACGAGCCTGCCAACCTGGCAAGTGGGTAAGTGTCAGGGCTCGGTCCTCGATCAGGGACAGCCCGACCTCAGGCCTAGGTGTGTGCGGTGTTCCGGGTGGTTGGGCGCTAGACCCGGTCCTTAGCTCCTCAAACTCACTGAAGGGACTAAGCGGGGATTGAGTTGTCATGTATTACAGAGGGTAACTACAACTTGCCTAAGTGGGGATTGAGTTGAGAAGAAGGGTAAGTTTCCCTATTCCCCGCTTGGCTACTATAAAAAGGAAGTGTACTGTACAGTTCATAACGTGACTCCGGGTAGAAGCCGAGCATGTTCCCGCGACTCGGAAAAGGTGTCACATGGGTTAAGGCGAGTTGCTCGCCTTAACCCACGTGATTTTTCCCGCGGGCTCACATGCGGGCTGAAGTTGTGAGAGGTATGTAGGGATGGGGAGGTCTGGGAAGGTGGTTCTGGGGTGTGGTTGGGTGCCCTGACAGCGGGGTCAGGGGCCGATCCCTGACAGTAAGTCCATCTTGGGTTTTCCCTTTGTTCCTATTTGTCTTGTATTATGTATATAAGTCATGTACTGTAGTTGATGGCACTTCAGTGCAAAATCGACGACTAGATCCCCCCAGAGTTCGCGCCCCCTCGTTCTGAAGTTAAGGACCCAACACTGCTCCTCTCCAAGTCGCTGAGGCCATGGTCCCTCTGCTTGTCCTCTACCTCTGGCCTCCCTTCCGGGGAAAGGTCCAGACACGCCCCTCCTGGCCATGTTCTGACACCAATGGTGGGTCGGAGACAGGCCAGAGGTGGGGCAGAGCTCTGAGGGTGATGGGGTGTTGAAGGGACTCAGCTTCAGCAACTCGGAATGGAGCACTGTGCCCATTACATCCTCGTTGTCCCCAATTTGTCAGGGGGGCTGGCGATGGAGGAACTGAGGCTGCCAGTGGAAGGGGGCCAGAAGCCCCCCTCACTACTTAATGATGGAGGCGTTAGCGAGGGTCAATTGTTTGTCATGCGATTCATTGGGTTTTATACCAAGGCACCTTTAGAAGACACATCTGTCACTCAGCTCTTGGTTCAAGGTGGAGCAGCAGGTGAGTAGAGCGCGATAGACATCGTGGAAGAGGGTTTGGATTCAAGGACTTAATATTATAACTGGGGGGAACTATTTACTAGAGTGGTATGTGCATAGATATAGCAGAGATAATTGGATCCGAAGGTAAACAAAGGTTACCAAGGGGAAGGAGAAGTAAATAGAAAGACTCCACAGGACAAATATAGAATAGGTGAAAAGCCCGAGTTACATCTGAAGTTTGTGGAGTGGGAGAATTAGAAACCAACTGAATGGTAAGGCCTGGGCCCATCTATGAATGAGCAGGGGGCTACAGGGGAAGACATCTGGAAAGGTCTGGAGCCTGGAAGTTGTAGTCCAGAAGATTGGGGTTGCAGAAAATATCAAATGATAAACTAATAAGGAATAACATGACTGGAGGTGTTAGAACTGGGCGAGGATGGACGATTCCGGAGGGGAACCGGAGACTTAGCAAGGAGGGACCTTGGCCTCAGTGACTCATGTGGAGCGCTGTGCCATTGCTGTTTGTCCATTTGGTCCTTAATTTCAGAGGCAGCGAGCAGGAAGTCTCTAGGGGGCATTTCAGGTCGATTTTAGACTGAAGGTCCAAAACGAGTATGCACAGGCGCCTGTATATAATAGGGAGACGAGAGCACAAGGGGAACAAAGGGGGTCCGAATCAGAACAAAGGCATCCTGTTAGAGATGTGTCGTGGATTCAGACGACTCCGGAGTGGAATCGGAGACTTAGCATGGAGGGACCTTGGCCTCAGTGACTCAAGCGGAGCGCTGTGCCATTGCTGTTTGTCCATTTGGTCCTTAATTTCACAGTAGGCGAGCAGGAAGTCTCTAGGGGGCATTTCAGGTCGATTTCAGACTGAGCCCAAAACGAGTATGTACAAGCGCCGATATATATAATGGAGGGGGCAAAAGCACAAGGAAACAAAGGGGATCCAAATCGGAACGAAGACGTCTGAACAGGAACAAAGGGAAGACAGAAGTGGAGCGGTACCGAAGGTCATAAGGCAGAACCTGTGATACGTCCAAAAGGAGGTAGGGAGGGCGAGGCCCAGAGGGGCAGGAGGATGAGGAGAAGTGGGGATGGTGACTAACTGGCTAGAATGGGAAGAAGCAGCAGTCCAAATAGGGATGAGGGGAAAACGCGAGAGATACATTACAAGTGGCGAAAGTGCCGAAGATGATCTGCGAAGCTCGGAGGTTGCGGAGCTTACGGAGGTGGGGTTGAAAGTCCGAGGAATATTGGCAATGGTGTTTAGGTAGTATGAGGTCACCAATGCAATGGACTAAGACCGAGGTGGAGTCAAAGTCCGAGGTAGGGACTATGATGGAGGCTCGGAGCAAGGTATGAGTGGTGCCCGAGTACGAAGTACGGGACAGCGGTGGAAGGTCGTAACTTGGCGGGAGGTTGGCAGAAGAGTACCAGAGGGAAGAGAGAGGAGAAAGGGAAGAGGGAAGGAGTGGTGGAAAGGAGAGTTGTCAGGTCTGAAGGTGAGTATCGGAGCGGATGGGAGAAGCGTAGGAGGATGACGGAAGGGTGGAGGTGTTGTGAGGGAGGAGCAGAGGAGTAGGAGGAGTAGTAGTAGGAGGGTGGTGAGAGGGGTGGTGTTCGGTCCGAGGTGAGTATTGGAGCGGATGGAGATAGGGGAGGAGAGGGAAGGTGGAGTGGAGGTGGAATGGGAGGTAAAAGGAGGTGTGTTGCCAGGACCAAAGGTGAGTATCGGAACGGACAGCGGTAGGGTAGGACTCCAGAGGTGGGGAAGGAGGAGGTCCGGAAGTCGGGTCGGGATCGGGTATGCATGGATATGACAGCCTAAGTGGGAACTGAGAAGCAACCTTCTTCTCACATTTCCCTTGTTAATAACAATAACACATTTCCCACTTTAGCCTGAGTGGCCAGGGACCCTTGCCTGCCTCGGGCCGTTGTTATGCATGCCTGCGTCATGTTAGAATGCGGGGATTCAGACGACTCCGGAATGGAATCGGAGACTTAGCATGGAAGGACCTCGGCCTCAGCGACTCAGGCGGAGCGCTGTGCCATTGCTGGTTGTCCTAGGGGTCCCTAATTTCGGATCTAGCAGAGGGAAAGTCTCTTGGGGGGGAATTCCAGTCGATTTCGGACTGAGGTTACAAGTTACTAGGTACATTGTATATAAGGAGGGGTCCGGAATCAACAGGAACAAGGGTAGGACGAAAGGAGACAAAAGGAGATGGAAAGAGGAACAACACCGAGGGTCAAGTGTTTGACTCAATGGTGTTTCCCAAAGGAGGAATGAAGGGCCAAGGCCCAAGGAGGAAGGAAGGAGGTTGGGAGTGGGGAATGGCTAGCTGACTGAATAGAAAGGAAGCAGCAGCCCAAATAGGAATGAGGGAGAATAGCGGAATTGAAATGGACAATGCAATAGTTGCAAGGTCCGGAGTAAGTCCGGAAAGACCGAACTCGGAGGTTAAACTCCGGAATATTGGCAAAGGTAATTAAATGGAATGAGCTAACCAATACAATGGGTATAAGCGGAGGTGGGGTCAAAGTCCGAGGTCGGAGCTAAGACCGGAGGTTCCGGAGACGAGACGTGAACGGGATACCGGAGCGGAGGTCCGGAGTCGGGAGCATAGGTTTTGTGTACTCGTCTGGAAGGTGTCGAGGTTGGGGTCGGACCCGGAATGTTCCGGAGTCGGACCGAAGGTGGTGTCTGAGCCGGAGGTGGGATAACCTCTTGGGAGTCGGCAAGGAGAAGGTGACGGAAGGGAAGTAGGGCTCCGGAAGTCGGAGTTCGGAGTTCCGGGAGCCCGGAGCGGAGGTCGGGATTGTATGGATATGACACGTCATACCTACCGGACCCTCAGCCCCGGGCAATATACCCGGGCACTCTCGACCCTGGGTCGGTCCCTGACAGAATTAGCAAATAAATATATTGTCAAAAACCTGGATTGTAGGGGAAAATGCATGAGTCTGAATGCAGGCGGGGCTCAACTAGAGGGGATCCGAGAGCTCCAGTAGTGAACTGAAGCTTCTCCAGGAAGCCTGGTTCTGCTGGATGGTACAAGAGGCTCTAGGAAGGATGTGGCCTCAGCGACTTGGAGGGAGTGCTGTGCCTCTGTTATGTCTCAGTATTTCTTGTGTCCGAGGTATCTTGTAGAAAGGGGTCGGGATTCACTCAGAGGGACTTGGGGTAACATTTTAGTCGAGATTAGAACTGGGGAAACTACAGGTTCTAATCTACAGGTATTTATATGGAGGAATGGAAAGGACTTTAGTCAAAGTCCGAATGGTAATAGAAAACACCAAAAGGTGCCGAATCATGATACCAAGAGGTACTGAAAGGTCCCGAACGATATCCTTAACGGGGAGAAGGAAATGAATTCAAGGTGAAAAGATTTTTCAAAGAAAGTTTGTTATCGTCACTTTAAAGTGGGCGATGTGTACATTTAGGAAGAAGATGGGAAATAAGAAAAAAATGAAGGGGTGTGGGGCCATTACTTTAAAGTAAACAGCAATACATGGATATCATGGGAAAGGGAGGGAAATGTCAAAAACCCGGATCGTAGGGGAAAATGTGTGAGTCCGAATGCAGGTGGGGCTCAACTAGAGGGGATCCGAGAGCTCAAGTAGTGGACCGAAGCTTCTCCAGGAAGCCCGGTTCTGCTGGATGGTACAAGAGGCTCTAAGAAGGATGTGGCCTCGGCGACTCGGAGGGAGCACTGTAGGAGAAATAACAGTCACACTATGGAAACCCATTATGGAAATATGCCAGATAAATCACAAAACCTCATACGACAAGTAGATACATGCTGACCACTGTGTAAACAGGTGTCAGGGCTGTTTCCCACAGTGTCAACACACTTTACATTGATGAATAGCCCAATTGAATAGCTTCCAAAATTTATTGTATGATGGGAATTTGTTAGAACTGGGCGAGGGCAGATGATTCCGGAGGGGAACTGGAGACTTAGCAAGGAGGGACCTTGGCCTCAGCGACTCATGTGGAGCACTGTGCCATTGCTGTTTGTCCATTTGGTCCTTAATTTCAGAAGCAGTGAGCAGGAAGTCTCTAGGGGGCATTTCTGGTCGATTTTAGACTGAGGGCCTAAAATGAGTATGTACAAGCACCTGTATATAGTATAGAGACGAAAGCACAAGGAAATCAAAGGGTGTCCAAATCAGAACAAAGGCATCTGAATGGAGACAAAGGGATGACGGAAGTGGAGTGGTACTGAAGGTCATGGGTTAGACTCTGTGGTACATCCAAAAGGAGATAGGGAGGGCAAAGCCCAGAGGGGCAGGAGGATGAGGTGAAGTGGGGATGATGACTAACTGGCTAAAATGGAAGGAAGCAGCAGTCCAAATAGGGATGAGGGGAAAATGCGAGAGATACATTACAGGCGGTGAAAGTGCCGAAGGCGATCCGCGAAGCTTGGAGGTTGCGGAGCTTATGGAGGTTACGGAGGTGGGATTGAAAGTCCGAGGATTATTGGCAATGGTGTTTACATAGTATGAGGTCACCAATGCAATGGACTAAGACCGAGGTGGAGTCCAAGTCCGAGGTAGGGACTATGATGGAGGCTCGGAGCAAAGGTACGAGCGGTGCCCGAGTACGAAGTACAGGACAGCGGTGGAAGGTCGTAACTTGGCGGGAGGTCAGCGGAAGAGTACCAGAGGGAGGAGAGAGGAGAAAGGGAAGAGAGAAGGAGTGGCAGAAAGGAGAGTTTGTTAGGTTCGAAGGTGAGTATCGGAGTGGACGGGGGAAGCGTAGGAGGGTGATGGAAGGGTGGAGGTGTTGTGAAGGAGGAGTGGAGGAGTAGGAGGAGGAGTAGTAGGAGGGTGGCGAGAGGGGTGGTGTTCGGTCCGAGGTGAGTATCGCAGCGGACGGAGATAGGGGAGGAGAGGGAAGGAGGAGTGGAGGTGGCATCGGAGGTAAGAGGAGGTGTGTTGCCAGGACCGAGGGTGAGTATCAGAACGGACAGCAGTAGGATAAGACTCCGGAAGGTGGGGAAGGAGGAGGTCTGGAAGTCGGGTCAGGATCGGGTATTGGAAGCGGAGTGGTACCGAAGGTCATAGGTCAGAACCTGTGGTACATCCAAAAGGAGATAGGGAGGGCAAAGCCCAGAGGGGCAGGAGGATGAGGTGAAGTGGGGATGATGACTAACTGGCTAGAATGGAGAGAAGCAGCAGTCCAAATACGGATGAGGGGAAAACACGAAAGATACATTACAAATGGCGAAAGTGCCGAGTATGATCTGTGGAGCTTGGAGGTTATGGAGGTTACAGAGGTGGGGTTGAAAGTCTGAGGAATATTGGCAATGGTGTTTATGCAGTATAAGGTCACCAATGCAATGGACTTAAGCCGAGGTGGAGTCAAAGTCCAAGGGCAGAACTATGATGGAATCTCGGAGCAAAGGTACAAGTGGTGTCCGAGTACAGGGTATGGGACGGCGGCGGAAGGTCGTAACTTGGCGGAGGTTTGGTGGAAGAGGGTCAGAGGGAGGAGAGAGAAGAGAGGAGCAGGGTGAGGAGTGGAGGAGAGGAAAGGTGTCAGGTCCGAAGGTGAGTATCGGAGCAGACAGGAGTAGGGTAGGAGGGTGAAGGAAGGGTGGAGGTGTCGTGGAGTAAGAGGAGGAGTAAGAGGAGTGAGAGGAGGAGGGTGGCGTGAGAGGAGTGATGTTCGGTCTGAGGTGAGTATCAGAGCAGACAGAGATAAGGTAGGGGAAGGACTCTGGAGGTGGTGAAGATGGGAGTCCAGGAGTTGTGTTACGGGGATGGGGGAAATTCCCCATTCCTCGATCCGTTCTTATAGTGGGAAGACGAGGGTCATGTCTGGTTTGTACCATAACTGGAAGTGTAATCGATGAGTGATCCCAGTCTGACCTGGGAGTGGGCGATCGAATTCCCATCGATCGCAATGGGTGATGTAGTGAGCTATTAAGGGATTGATGATTGATAGTCGGAGATATCAGGACAGATGGGTCAGCCACGGATACTTGGCGCTCCTCAATGGAGCGTACCGTGTGCGAGGTCACAACTGGTGAGATGGGCGAGAGCTTCGCGTAGTTGCCATCGGGTACTTGGCGTTTGCAGTGCGAACGTACCGGTAGTGGGTTGATATCGTAGGCGTGCAATGAGGGCTGACTATTAGGGCCTTCGGTGACTTGGCGTTCCCAAAGGGAACGTACCGTTGGCGGGGACATATGATGACTGGCAAAGGAAGAAACAGACGGTGGATGGGCGGCTACTTGGCGTTCGAGTAGCGAACGTGCCGGCATCGAGGGTATGTGGGCCTCATAGTGTTCACGATCACCATGATCGTGATGGGACGTCGTATGTTGAGTACTGGGGGGAGAGCGGAGTGATGAAGACCCATAGGGTACAGGTTCAATAGGACGATACACATGTCGAGAGTCTTCAACTCTCGACTTCGAGTTCTCGTGGCGAGGGCCGTTAGAGGACTCGATATAGCCAGACTTATAAGACATATTGAGAGTTGTACAGTCACACAGGTTCAGTTGAGTCACAGGGAGGGTTGTTACAGAAGACGGTACACGAGACAGTTGTAGAGCAGTTGTTAGTTAGCGGGAACCGCCTTCGGCGGTTTCCGTACATGACGCGTGACTATCTACAAATGGTAAGGTCGCGGGAAATCCCGCGAAACACAAACAACCTCGGCCAGCACCAAAACCCCAATGGGGAAAGCTTTGCACGAGGGGGGGGGAAAGGGGTAGAACGGGTAAGGAGGATAGGGTAGCGGGATAGAGGACGGAAAGGAGAAAGAGGGGAGGAGCGATAGAGAGGGGAAGTCTTTGACCATGCGACGGATATGGTCGTTGGAGACTCCGTATCCGTAACAAGTTGGATCGGGATCGGGTATGTACAGATATGACAGGAGGTACACAACTGGAGGCAATGGAGACCAGAAGGGTGGATAGACAAGTTGAGGGTTACGAACAACAAGTAGGTGACCGAGGTTCATATCCTTGAACAAGAGGTCTGAGGAGGTGGAGTGTCAGAGACCGGATTTGAGATGAAGGAGTGTCTCCGTAGCGGAGGGCTTTGGCCTCAGCGACTTCTGCCAAGAGCGCTGTGCCTAGTGACACGTCCGTGCCCTAACTTACTGACTGGCAATCAGAACCTAAGGGGGGTAACTCTAGTTGATTTTACTACTGGGGTGTAACCTATGTACAAGTAGGATATATATATGGTTACAGCGAAGACGGGTCCGCAATTGGTGGAGCCGAACAGAGCAGAGCTAACGGGGTTTAAACATTAGCCGACTGAATATTACCGACGAGTTGGGTCATGGGGTTAGCAGAAAGGCAGGCGATAACCCAGAAACGGAAAGGAGGGATAGGCCCGAAGGTGGGCTCTGCAGGGCAGGCGAGTGTATTGCCCAGCGGAGGCGGGAGTGCGCTAGCGGACGTCGGAGCTGTCCGGAAGTCTTCGGGGCTCCATACTTAGGGAGGCGTAGGTAATAAATTGAAATGAGGGGGTGGTGACCATCGAGGGGTACCGAGAGGATTGCAGAATACGGGAGCTCCGAGGTTAGTGAGGGAGGAGCGGAGTTAGACCGGAGGGATCGGAGGGACCGGAAGTCGATGGCCGGGGATGGATATGACATGGAGGTCTGGTAGGGGAGGTCTGGAAGGGGAGTGAGAGTTGAGGTATGTCCTGAGGTCCCAACAGCTTGTCAGTACTCTAGTAACTTACCAGAACAATGTAGGAGTTCTGGAGGTGATGCAGACGTGGATGGGAGGAAGGGTGGAAGAGAGTCGAAGGAGGAGGTAGTCCTAGGATCATTGGCATCGACAGCAGGCAGCAGAGAGAGATTGGGAGGGCTGGTGGAGGTTATAGGAGTCGTCTAGGACTAGGGTGGAGGGAGGTGGAAGATCCAGGATATGACAGTCCTCAATAATAGCATATTTTTATGAAATTTATTCGGGGCTTGTGTCAGGGCAATAGCCCCGAACCCCGAGCCACATGTAATTAGATACATATAGTCATGTCGGTAAGCGGGAACCTCTGGGTAACTGCTTACACACCACCGTAAAATACACATACTTGTATCACTTATGGCCTTGTGTGCTGAGCTACCCAAAGACCTCACAGCTTGGGACCTCTAGAAGTTGTCTTCCCACACATCTTCAGGTTACCAACTTCATGTCCTTATATCTCACTCATTTCTGAATGGTTTTTTCACGTTCTCAACATCATAAATTTTCATTTAATCCAACCTTTCTAACAGCACTAAAATTGTACTCTAACTCACAGTATTTGTCAAGTTAGCAAAAGTTCATGCACACAATGTCAGGGTTCAGCACCCTGCCTTAGGGTGCCCTGGACTCCCCACCTACTTTACTCCCTTTATTCTTTGATTGTTGCCTTTGTGTGTACACGCGCACATGGGATAGCGTGGGAACTTTCTGAGCGAGCAGCTCACCCAGAATGTTCCCAGAGGTCACAGCCACAATTCTGGGCGAGCAACTCGCCCAGAGCGTTCCCATGCTTACTGGGCACTGCCACCTGGATGTTCCCTCTGGGTCACACTACACAACTCTAGGAGCTGTATAGTTGTGGGCATGTGACCCATTCCTTTATATAGCAACCATGTGGGGAGATGAGACCTTTACCCTTCTTCTCATCTCATGCCCTGCATAGTGTGAGGACAGGTCAGATGGGGGTTGAGGTCAGGGAGCCTCCGAGTCCGAGGCCGGGCCCTGACACACCACTGGTAATCACATGTGTTGTTTTCGCACTCGTTTGTATGCAGGCGATGTTTCTGTTTAATTATTCGGGATTCATTGTATGCGTGGGTCTTTGTATCCTTGATACAGGCTTCCATGATTTATTTCAGATTTTTCCCTCATGATCTAAGGTGTTTTCGCATTTGTTTTGACCGGAGTCTTCCATATTTGGACAGAAATTGGTCTTCGCGATCTGCTGAAGTGTGGATCTCGGTTCCCTTCACATCGCCACCCTCACATGTCCTTTGACATAGTGTGGAATACTGTCATATCCATCCCCAGCCATCGACTTCCACTCACTCCGATCCCTCCGGTCTACTCCACTCCTTCTTCACTAACCTCGGAGCTCCCATATCCTGCAACCACCTTGGCACCCCTCGATGGTCACCACCCCCTCCTTTCAATTTATTACCTACGCCTCCCTAAGTATGGAGCCCCGAAGGCTTCCGGACAGCTCCGACATCTGCTAGCGCACTCCCGCCTCTGCTGGGCAATACACTCCCTTGCCCTCCAAAGGCCACCTTTGGGCCCTCCTTTCCATTTCTGGGTTATCGCCTACCTTTCTGTTAACCCTGTAACCCGACTCATCGGTAATATTCAATCGGCTAATGTCTAACCCTGTTAGCTCCACTCCGCTCGGCTCCACCATTTGTGGACCCACCCTCGTTGTAACTATATATACTCAACTTGTACATAGGTTACACCTCAGTAATAAAATCGACTAGAGTTTACCCCCCTTCAGTTCTGGTTGCCAGTTTAGTAAGTTAGGGCATGGACGTGTTACTTGGCACAGCGCTCCTGGCATAAGTCGCTGAGGCCGAAGCCCTCTGCCATGGAGACACTCCTTCGTCTCAACCTGGTCTCTGACAAATACTCTATTCCCCTCACTGGCATAACTTCACAACGACTGGGCTGTTTGGCCTGAAACTTTGCATAGTGGTAGTTTCTGATTTAATATCTTTCATGTAAATTCTGTTATGTGTTTTAAATATGGATTTTGCATGAACATTGACTTTTCCCTGAGCTATGACTTCAATGTTGCTGAACCTGTTGATGAATATCTCCATGATGCATGAATTAAGAATAGATCCCTTCCTTTTCGATGAGCTGTCAAACTCATCTCAGTCGCTATTGGTTGTTCTTCCTGGTTATCTTTTGAATGTTGTCCTCATTTCCTGCAATTTCAGCAATTTCTCTGTCATCTATCAGTAGTTTTCCCTGAAATTACCTTCATTGAGTCTATCTAAAAGGAATCTACACTCCTTATTATAAACACAACATCGAGTTTTGCATTGGTTCCTTCGGAATCCTTGTTCTGTGGTACTTCCAGCCTCAGCTATGTGTGCAGGTGTCAAAAACCCGGATCGTAGGGGAAAATGCATGAGTCCAAATGCAGGTGGGGCTCAACTAGAGGGGATCCGAGAGCTCCGGTAGTGGACTGAAGCTTCTCCAGGAAGCCTGGTTCTGCTGGATGGTACAAGAGGCTCTAAGGAGGATGCAGCCTCAGCGACTCGGAGGGAGTGCTGTGCCTCTGTTACGTCTCAGTTAGTCCTTGTATTTCTTATGTCTGAGGTATCTTGTAGAAAGGGGCTGGGATTCACTCAGAGGGACTTGGGGTAGCATTTTAGTCGAGATTAGAACTGAGGAAAACTACAGGTTCTAATCTACAGGTATTTATAAGGGGGAATGGAAAGGACTTAGTCAAAGTCCGAATGATAATAGAAGAACACTGAAAGGTGCCGAATGATACCAAGAGGTACCGAAAGGTCCCGAACGATATCTTTAATGGGGAACCGAGGTGTCGGGTCGAGGAGGGCGGAGTAAGAGGCCGGAAAATGAATGGGAACAAGAAATGGGTAAGAGGGGGTTAGCTGACTGAATGGTAAGAAGAAGATAGTCGTGCTAAGAATGGAAGGTGACTAATAAGTGATGATGTGAGTGGGGTCACTGAAGGATGCAGGTAGCTCCGAAAGCGGAGTTGTGTATCCGAAGGATGTTGGGTGACTCCAATAAATGAAATGGGTGGAGGAATGTTTTAGGGGTATGTCACGGGATATCGGAGGTCCATCGGGATATCAGAGCAAATCCGGAGTCTCTGAATGTTCCGACTCAGGACTGAGCTTCCGGGATGGGAGTGGCCAAGGTTCAGTGTGCCGCAACCAGACCGGAGCTGAGACAGTCAGGAAGGAAGGTGACCTGGGGAGTGGGGAGGCATGGTGTAGGGGATGGTGAAGTTGTTAGGAAGGTGTGGTGTGGTGGGAGTGCATGGGGTCGGGATTCCAGGATATGACAGCAGGTGTGGGAAAGCAGTTTCTGCTGAGGTTTCCTGGTTGGTTTTTTAGTCAAATCTTACCAGATTGACCTCATTCCTAGTTTTATATTCGTTATAAATTCTCCTGAGCATTCCGTCTTGTTGATGCTAAGCTTGAAGTATTTTTATTAATTTTCTATCTTCATATTTGTTGTATGTAGTCATAAAAATTTGTAAGAATTTGTGAAAATTCGTTAAAATTCAGGTTCTCATTTCTACTTGTCATATGGGGATTTTGTGATTTTTCTGGCATATTTCCACAATGAGTTTTCATAGGGTGACTATTATTTCTCCTACAGTGGTAGCTGCCCAAATGGGTCAACTCCAGATGGAGTTGAAAGAGATGAAGGAGGGAGACGAGGTAGCAACAGCAGCTCCTCATCCAGGCTGTCCAATGGGCATGGTCTGACAACTTGAGGGTGTCAGATGGTGCCTGCGATAATTGTGCCCATTGGAGGAGCGAATATAATGGAGCATGCAGAGATGCCAAAGGCATCTATGCCTCTCTGAGAGACAGAGAGAGAGAAGTCGATCTCCAGAAGAGGGAGATTGAAATATTAAAACATGAGCTCAAAGAAGCATGCACACTGGCAGACCTCGCTGCCAAACCCATTATGATGGGGGCCTCCCAGGTCAGGGGAGGGGATACAGTGCCAGGCCTCATGAGGCACAACCCCAAGTGGGGACTAGCACACCAAGGGGTGGGGCACTGACTTGCCACCCTGTGGGCAGGCAACCCTGTCTGGGTTGCATAAGGGCCCACCCTCAGGAGCCCAAACCCATGTCAAGGGGAAGAGGGAGAGTGGTATGCAACCGATGGCAGACCCCCAAGCAGGGACCACTGCCAGAGGTGGTGGGCCACTGTGAGGTCTTTGGGTAGCTCAGCGCACAAGGCCATAAGTGATACAAGTATGTGTATTTTACGGTGGTGTGTAAGCAGTTACCCGGAGGTTCCCGCTTACCCACGTGACTATATGTATCTAATTTACATGTGACTTGGGGTTCAGGGCTATTGCCCTGACAGCCACTGAGTACCTCAGTACCCTATGGGCAAGCTACCCTGCAGGGAAGTGTCCATATGTTATGTGAGACTGCCGAACTCAACGAGTTTGGAAAAGTCGAAGCTCCCATCAATGCAACAATTGACCCCAACTTCCCCATGAGGAGAACAGTGGGGGTCAGAAGTGGCACACGACACTGCATATGCTTGGTGGACAAGCATGAATGGAAAAGTATCTGTACACTGGTGCAAACAGACCAAAACTGCCTTTAAAAGTGGCAAGGTACATAAAGACCTTCGTGAAAAAGCGAAGGAAACCGAGAAATATTTCTTGGAACTCCTGAGTATTGCAAAACTTGCAGAGGATTACAACTCCCCTGAGAACAGGGGAAAAATCTCCTGGGAAAGACTAGGCAAAGCTGCCTATGTGAAGTCCCAGTTCAAACCACTCAGGATGCCTGAGGAATGTGCTGCAAAAGCTGTGGGGTGGGAAGTGTCAGAGACCAGGTTGAGACGAGGGAATGTCTCCATGGTGGAGGGCTTCGGCCTCAGCAACTTATGCCAGGAGTGCTGTGCCAAGTAACACGTCCATGCCCTAACTTACTAATTGGCAACCAGAACTGAAGGGGGGTAAACTCTAGTCGATTTTATTACTGAGGTGTAACCTATGTACAAGTTGAGTATATATAGTTACAACGAGGGTAGGCCCATAAATGGTGGGGCCGAGTGGAGCGGAGCTAACAGAGTTAAACATTAGCCGATTGAATATTACCGACAAACTGGGTTACAGGGTTAGCAGAATGGTAGGCAATAACCCAGAAATGGAAAAGAGGGATAGGCCCGAAGGTGGGCTTGCAGGGCAAGCGAGTGTATTGCCCAGCAGAGGTGGGAGTGCACTAGTGGGCGTCGGAGCTGTCCAGAAGCCTTCGGGGCTCCATACTTAGGGAGGCATAGGTAATAAATTGAAAAGAGGGGGTGGTGACCATCGAGGGATACCGAGGTGATTGCAGAATATGGGAGCTCCGAGGTTAGTGAAGAAGGAGCAGAGGTAGTCCGGAGAGATCGGAGGTAGTGGAAGTCGATGGCCATGGATGGATATGACAGGGACTTGGAATAACTGCGACAAATGCAGCGCAGTCAAGTTCCAATTAAATCATTAAAATAGCTGAGGCGAGGAAGGACAATAAGGATTCTAGGTGCAGTCTGACTGCAGCAGAACCACAATTCAGCACAGCTGAGCGCAGTAGAACTATAGCGTGAAAAATTCATTTTTATTCAGGTTGAGGAAAATAAACTATAAATAAATCCTGTAAATACGAGGTAGAGCATGACAAAGGAAGGCAACCCAAGGAGTATAAAAGGGAGACCCTTTCTGCGACTTTTTTCCCCCCTCAGAGAAGTAAGATTATTTTTCTCAAGCATTTCTGGTTATCACTCCAGTGCGAAAAAGTGAAATACAGTTATGATTGCCACTGTAGTATAAGGCAGCAATTAGGGAGAGAAATATTAAGTAAATATTTTGACAGGAGAGCTGGTTAACACTCCAGATTTCAAAGTGTAAACACAAAACAGTTATTTTGCTACTGTTAAAACAAGCAATAAAAAATAAGACAAGGCCAAGGGACACTTCAGACATGACCTAAACCCATTAACTGAGTGGAATCTTTGAAAATTGACCAAGTGGAAGATTCAATTCAGGATAAAATCCAAATTTAACGATTCTACACAGAATTACACCCAGATAAATTGAGAAACTACAATAGAGGAACAGCTCCGCAGGGCATTGTTTATCTGTAAGTCCTTTCTCAGATTTTAGACTAACCCATAAAATAGAATTAGCCAAAACACTCGGATTGGTACTATAATTACAACATTCTTACTAGTACACTTCCCCATCCTAACTAAAGAACCAGGGAACAGCTTGGTGGTGGTCTCATTTGAACCTCCCAACTGATCTTCCTTTGTTCTCTCCTTCAGTGGACAGCCCTCACTCGGGCTTGCATCCCTGTTCTGGCTTCTTAGACTGAAGCAGGAATGTTATCATTAGAATGGAAAGCTAAACTAGACTAATCTAAGGTACTTGCCTGAAGCAGGAATGAGAAGAAGGTTACTTCTTTGGTTCTGCTTCGGCTCAGTTTATATACAAGCAGGAACGGGTCACATGAAGGTGTCACGTTGAAAGAGGGCTCATGGCTCTCTATGCCGACTAAGCTCATGGGGGACTGCTCTCCAAACTCCTACTTTCTCACTAAACTTCGCTACACTCAATCCTTAAACTCCATGGTGGGTTCCCCAGGATTCTGCAAGGTCCAGGCTACTACCCACTTGTTGTGGGCTAGACAGTTGCCCTTATTCCTACTGTTGGATTCCACTCACTCACACCCACTCTAGCGTGTCCTGGCACCTTAGAGAATTTGGGGGAGGGGAGAACTTCTTTTCACAAATCCGGTCTGTACAGGATTATATCTAATAATTATTTTTAGAAAGAATAGATGGGGAATATTGGTACCATATGGCACCTTGGTACCTTATTAGGCGAAATAATAAAAAAGGGTAACAGTATCAATAAAAGAATAACTGAAATGATGGCAAAATATGAAAATATATGAAAATAAGCGATTTCTCAACAGATTTACGGAATTAAGAGCCGAAATTGAAAATGAAGCCGGAGATAACTCTCACGCAGCCGATAAGCATTTTTACCAATTTATTAGACGCCGTGGGAACGAGTGAGGCTGGAATTCTGGGTTGCTGCTGAGATTCCCACGCCCACACATACTCGTGACCTGCTGTGCCTAACTTCTCCAACACGGAACTCCGTCAAATCTCCACCGATTGGGACGTTCTTGGTATCGTGAGAATTGTACGAATTAGGACTATTTTTAGATACCAAATTTGTACCGAGTCGTCGCGTGAATGAAAGTCATTTCCCAATCATAGAATCGGGTGTCCGAGCCGAGTCTG
Organism: Cantharellus anzutake; assembly: GCF_015039405.1. Taxonomy (NCBI): domain Eukaryota; kingdom Fungi; phylum Basidiomycota; class Agaricomycetes; order Cantharellales; family Hydnaceae; genus Cantharellus; species Cantharellus anzutake. The sequence goes on from NW_024067202.1 coordinate 70,511, forward strand.
TGTGTGGGTGATTATCCCACCTACAACGTCAGCCTCGGACAGAGCCGCGCTATTGTGGGTGGCTCCATGGGTGATCCTGAGTGCTTAGGGAAAAGAGGTACAAGTAGAGATGTGCGGAAAATAATTCCACAATAAATGTTACTCAATACAGGAGTAACCAAACTGCTCTTTCTATCGCTCAGAGTGCATGCTAGTTATCTAGCAGGTTCAGGATTGCTCACTCTTCTCCTGTGGTGTGATAACCAAATATTACTGAGAGATTATTCAATTAAGAAGTCCCTCCACCAAATTCTCACTAATTCTCACTATGACACTTGTGTTCAGCTGTGTCTAACTGACCCTAACTCATGCTTAGAGTGACGTGTTAGTTTTATATTAACTAACAACTAATATTTGCTTTTATCTTTTGGAGCAAACGAACCAACCACTGGTGAGGAGAATTAGACTTATATTTCTACCTGAGGTTTGAGAGGGGGCAGGAGTGGCAGCCTTTTATGCTTTTCAGAGACTTCTCTACTCCCACACCTCACACTAGTTACATGTGCTACATTTGTATTATAGATAATTCTAGAATATATAGGGGCTTTGTCAGGACACAGCGAGGAGGGAGTAGCGTGCCTGGACCTTTCCCCAGAAGGGAGGCTGGAGGTAGAGGATGGGTGGAAGGACTGTGGCCTCAGCGACTCGGAGGGGAGCGCTGTGCCTATGTTCAGTAATGCTTAGTGTCTGGTCCTTAACTTCAGAATGAAGGGGGGCACGCACTCTGGGGGAATAGTTGTTATTGTCGATTTTGCACTGAGGTGCCATTAACTACAGTACAGGACTTATATACATAATACAAGACAAATAGGGACAAAGGGAAAACCCAAGATGGACTTACCCACTTACCAGGTTGGCGAGCTCGTGAGAGAATCGCCTTATCGAGCATTGTGGAGTGGGTAGGTGAAGGGTGGAATTAGTGACAGCTATTGGAAAGTGGGAAAACCTTTGTGGGGTTGGCAGGGGTCCTGGGAGGTCCATAGTAATATTGGGTAGGTAGAAATATTAATAAACGTCTAAGATGAGGATGAGAGGTACTGGAGAAGATACTGGAGATCGGAGGGGGAGGTGGACCAGAGGGTATGGCAGAGGTGATGGAGAGGACGAACCGGAGGTGAACCGGAATGGTGGCAGAGTAGGTCGGAGGTTAGGTGGAGTTGGTATGGATATGACAGGCTTGGGCTGTGTAAGCTTAATAATGGACTTAGGACATGACTCAGCAATAAGTAATGTCTTTTGGGCTGATCTCAGCAGGGCCTTGCAGTGCTACACTTTACACTGCCTTCATTACGAACGGTTATATTTAGAAATGACTCAGCTATAAAGGAACTTTCTAGACTGTTCTCTAATTCACCCCTTTTTGTGAAGCTGCATCATTACCAACGTTCTAGAGCCTTCCCAATTGATTAATAGATCTGCAGACTTCTGAATCACTTTATGCTTATGATCTGAGATCCAGATCATCAATCGATTTATTTGAGCTTAAAATCAAAAGGTTTTGATGAATCATGAGAAAATATACAAGATCCGGTTTTTTAGCATTTTCTCCTCTTCTGATGTGATCAAAAAGTGTCCATCTGCACTGGGGGATACTCTGTCATATGGTATTCAGTCTGCCAGACTTCCGGGTGTCAATATATTTCCCTTGAGTCATGTTGCTTTTTGTAAGAATTTGTCAGGGCACACCTGCCTGACCTGGTGCCCCACCATCCGCTCCTCCTGACCTCCCTCCTCTTCCCCTTTTACTCTTCTCTTTCTTCTCTCTTCTCTTTTCTCTTCCCTTTCCTCTTTATTCTTTTCTTATCACACGGACGACTTCCTTTGTATCAATGTACCATTGACCCAGCTGCAGTGTAACACGCCCGGACCCGGACACACCGGATGACCTCCCACATACTGGATGCTCCTGGGACCTCTTACAGAGGTACCCGGACAGATGTGGCTGTGTGTGTAGATGACGTGGTGCTTCCAATGTGGCCCCAACCACATGTATATAAACACAGCCTATGTTAGGGATGAGGCGTGGATTCAGACGACTCCGGAGTGGAATCAGAGACTTAGCGCGGAAGGACCTTGGCCTCAGTGACTCAAGTGGAGCGCTGTGCCATTGCTGTTTGTCCATTTGGTCCTTAATTTCACAGTAGGCGAGCAGGAAGTCTCTAGAGGGCATTTCAGGTCGATTTCGGACTGAGCCCAAAACGAGTATGTACAAGCGCCGATATATATAATGGAGGGGGCAAAAGCACAAGGAAACAAAGGGGATCCAAATCGGAACGAAGATGTCTGAACAGGAACAAAGGGAAGACAGAAGCGGAGCGGTACCGAAGGTCATAAGGCAGAACCTGTGATACGTCCAAAAGGAGGTAGGAGGGTGAGGCCCAGAGGGGCAGGAGGATGAGGAGAAGTGGGGATGGTGACTAACTGGCTAGAATGGGAAGAAGCAGCAGTCCAAATAGGGATGAGGGGAAAACGCGAGAGATACATTACAAGCGGCAAAAGTGCCGAAGATGATCTGCGAAGCTCGGAGGTTGCGGAGCTTACGGAGGTGGGGTTGAAAGTCCGAGGAATATTGGCAATGGTGTTTAGGTAGTATGAGGTCACCAATGCAATGGACTAAGACCGAGGTGGAGTCAAAGTCCGAGGTAGGGACTATGACAGAGGCTCGGAGCAAGGTACGAGCGGTGCCCGAGTACGAAGTATGGGACAGTGGTGGAAGGTCGTAACTTGGTGGGAGGTCGGTGGAAGAGTACCAGAGGGAAGAGAGAGGTGAAAGGGAAGAGGGAAGGAGTGGCGGAAAGGAGAGTTGTCAGGTCTGAAGGTGAGTATCGGAGCGGACGGGAGAAGCATAGGAGGATGATGGAAGGGTGGAGGTGTTGTGAGGGAGGAGCAGAGGAGTAGGAGGAGTAGTAGTAGGAGGGTGGCGAGAGGGGCGGTGTTCGGTCCGAGGTGAGTATTGGAGCGGACGGAGATAGGGGAGGAGAGGGAAGGTGGAGTGGAGGTGGAATGGGAGGTAAAAGGAGGTGTGTTGCCAGGACCAAAGGTGAGTATCGGAACGGACAGCGGTAGGGTAGGACTCCAGAGGTGGGGAAGGAGGAGGTCCAGAAGTCGGGTCGGGATCGGGTATGCACGGATATGACAGCCTAAGTGGGAACTGAGAAGCAACCTTCTTCTCACATTTCCCTTGTTAATAACAATAACACATTTCCCACTTTAGCCTGAGTGGCCAGGGACCCTTGCCTGCCTCGGGCCCATTGTTATGCACGCCTGCGTCATACCTACTGGACCCTCAGCCCCGGGCGATATACCTGGGCACTCTCGACCCTGGGTCGGTCCCTGACAGAATTAGCAAATAAATATATTGTCAAAAACCCGGATTGTAGGGGAAAATGCATGAGTCCGAATGCAGGCGGGGCTCAACTAGAGGGGATCTGAGAGCTCCGGTAGTGAACTGAAGCTTCTCCAGGAAGCCCGGTTCTGCTGGATGGTACAAGAGGCTCTAGGAAGGATGCGGCCTCAGCGACTTGGAGGGAGTGCTGTGCCTCCGTTATGTCTCAGTATTTCTTGTGTCCGCGGTATCTTGTAGAAAGGGGTCGGGATTCACTCAGAGGGACTTGGGGTAACATTTTAGTCGAGATTAGAACTGGGGAAACTACAGGTTCTAATCTACAGGTATTTATATGGAGGAATGGAAAGGACTTTAGTCAAAGTCCGAATGGTAATAGAAAACACTGAAAGGTGCCGAATCATGATACCGAGAGGTACCGAAAGGTCCCGAACGATATCCTTAATGGGGAACCGAGGTGTTGGGTCAAGGAGGGCAGAGTAAGAGGCCGGAAGATGAATGGGAACGAGAAATGGGTAAGAGAGGGTTTGCTGATTGAATGGTAAGAAGAAGATAGTCATGCTATGAATGGAAGGTGACTAATAAGTGATGATGTGAGTGGGGTCACCGAAGGATGCGGGTAGCTCCGAAAGCGGAGTTACATATCCGAAGGATGTTGGGTGACTCCAATAAATGAAATGGGTGGGGAAATGGTTCAGGGGTATGTCATGGGATGTCGGAGATCCATCGGGAGATTGGGGCAAATCTGGAGTCTCCGAATGTTCCGACTCAGGGCTGAGGTTCCGGGATGGGAGTGGCCAAGGTTTGGTGTGCCGCAAACAGGCCAGAGCTGAGACAGTTAGGAAGGAAGGTGACTTGGGGAGTGGGGAGTTATGGTGTAGGGGATGGTGAAGTTGTTAGGAAGGTGTGGTGTGGTGGGAGAGCGTGGGGTTGGGATTCCAGGATATGACATATACATATGTGAATTATAAGGTGTTTCGCCGTTTGACCTATATCTCCGTCAGTTTTGAAGCTTTTAGAATGAAACAAAACCGTGGATAAAGTGAAGAAACAGTCCTTTCAGATGGTAAAAATATTACAGTCAAAAGCTTTTTGGTTCTTGAGATATTTACATTTCTTTCCCAATGTTCCCACGTATTCTGCCATCTATGTGCTATTTTGTTGTTGTAGGGATATATTCTTTGAATATTATATTTTCCTACACCTATGCCAGGTTCTAGGCATGCATGTAGTAGCTTAAATCTCATGCTACATGGGTGCGGATAATTAAAATGAGGTTCTAATGTGCGTTCAGTCTCATAAAGATCATGAGATCTGTTAAACATTTGAACTTGTCAGCTGATTGTTGACTATTCTGATATGCCATTGTTTTATTCTTTGAATATTATTTCTCCTACACTGGAATTGTCTGCTCTCACCCTGTTCTAACAGTCTCTTTTTCTCTGAGTTTTCACTCAGAGTGCTGCTTAGCACCAGTTCTTCATATTCCTCGACTCTGCCTGTCAGGGCACAGCCCCTGACCCCACACACCCTCAGGCACCCTTCCCCCATTTTCCTCTTCACTATTGCACGATGCCACATGCATGCAGACCTGTGGTAAAGTTCTGGGCAAGTTACCTGCCCAGAAACCATCACAACCACAACTGTGGGAACTTTCTGGGTGAGCAGCTTGCCCAGAATCTTCCCAGGGGGTGGGGGGGGTGCCAATTATGGAAAGTCAGCAAAGAGCTGAAAACTGTATAGTTCCCAGTTTCCATTTGTAGTGGCTTCACAGGAGGTTGAGAAGGTTACCCTTCTTCTCAACTCTGTCATATCCGTACATACCCGATCCTGACCCAACTTCCGGACCCTCCTCTCCACCACCTCTGGAGTCCTACCCTACCTCCATCTGCTCCGATATCCACCTTCAGGCCAAACATCACACCTCCTTCTCACTCCTCATGTCGCCTCCTCCCCTTCCATCCCTCTCTACCCTACTTCTGTCTGCTCCGATATCCACCTTCGGACCTGACACCATTCCTCCTCCCACTCCTCTCCCCACTCCTCTCATCACTCTCCTCCCTCCAGCCCTCTTCTGCCAAACCTCCACCAAGTTACGACCTTCTGCTGCCATCCCATACCTTCGCTCTGAGACTCCATCATGGTCCCAACCTCGGACTTTGACCCCACCTCGGCTTAAGTCCATTGCATTGGTGACCTCATTCCACATAAATGTCATATCCATACCTACTCCGCCTAACCTCCAACCTACTCCACCACCATTCTGGTTCACCTCCGGTTTGTCCTCTCCCTCACCTCTGCCATACCCTCCATATACCTCTGGTCCACCTCCACTGTTACGGGGATGGGGGAAATTCCCCATTCCTCGATCCGTTCTTATAGTGGGATGAGTGAGGTCATATCTGGTCTGTACCATAACAGGATATGTAATCGATGAGTGATCCCAGTCTTGCCTGGGGGTGGACGATCGAATTCCCATCGATCGCGATTGGTGATGTAGTGAACTATTAAGGGATTGATGGTAGGTAGTCGGAGATGCCAGGACGGACGGGTCAGCCACGGGTACTTGGCGCTCCTCAATGGAGCGTACCGTGTGCGAGGTCGTGACTTGTGAGATGGGTGAGAACTTCATATAGTTGCCATTGGGTACTTGGCGTTCGCAGTGCGAACGTACCGGTAGCGGGTTGATATCATAAGCATGCAGTGAGGATTGACTAGCAGGGCCTTCGGTGACTTGGCGTTCCCAAAGGGAACGTACCGTTGGCGGGGAAACATGATGACTGGCGAAGGAGGGAACAGACGGTGGATGGGCGGCGACTTGGCGTTTGCGTAGCGAACGTGCTGGCATCACGGGAAGATGGGCCTCAAAGTATTCACGATCTCCAAGATCGTGAGGTGACGTCGTATGTTGAGTACTGGGGGGAGAGCGGAGTGATGAAGACCCATAGGGTACAGATTCAGTAGGACGATACACATGTCGAGAGTCTTCGACTCTCGACCTCGAGTTCTCGCGGCGAGGGCCGTTAGAGGACTCGATATAACCAGACTTATAAGACATATTGAGAGTTGTACAGTCACACAGGTTCAGTTGAGTCACAGGGAGGGTTGTTACAGAAGACGGTACACGAGACAGTTGTAGAGCAGTTGTTAGTTAGCGGGAACCGCCTTCGGCAGTTTCCGTACAAGACGCATGACTATCTACAAATGGTAAGGTCGCGGGAAATCCCGCGAAACACAAACAACCTCGGCCAGCACCAAAACCCCAATGGGGAAAGCTTTGCACGAGGGGGGAAAGGGGTAGAACGGGTAAGGAGGATAGGGTATCGGGATAGAGGATGGAAGGGAGAAAGAGGGGAGGAGCGATAGAGAGGGGAAGTCTTTGACCATGTGACGGATATGGTCGTTGGAGACTCCGTATCCGTAACATCCACCTCCAATCTCCAGTACCTTCTCCGGTACCTCTTATCCTCATCTTAGACATTTAATAATATTTCTACCTACCCAATATTACTGCAGACCTCCTAGGACCTCCACCAACCCCACAAAGGGTTTCCCACTTTCTGTCAGGGCACACCCCACCTGACCCCACGCCGTGCCGCCCTACTCCGCTTCCCGCTATCACCCTTTGTCTCTTCTTTCCCCTTTTCCTTCTTTCTTTCTATTTCCATTCCATGGTCGACTTCCCCTTCTCTATGTATTACTAACACACCTAACCCCGCTCCCCTGATCGCTGCACCCGCCACGTGCATTCCCGCTCACAGAGCGGCACACCTCCGGGATCTCCCACGGAGATACCCAGGGGAGTGCGGCTGTGTGCGGGGATGATGTGGCTCCTCCCACGTGACCCCGACTGCATGTATATAATAGCACCTGGGGTGGGAACAGAAGAAGCAGCCTTCTTCTCAACTTCCCACTTCAGGTAAGTACTGTAGCTTCCCCCTTTTTAATGATAACCAACTTCCCACTTCAGACTAAGTGGTCGGGGACGCTCACCCTGCAACGGGACCGTCGCTACGCATAGCCGACACCTGTCCCATCGAGTCCCTCGCGCCGGGACCTCACCACTTTTGGAGCTGTCCCTGACACTTTCCAATAGCTGTCGCTAATTCCACCCTTCACCTACCCACTCCACAATGCTCGATAAGGCGATAAGGTGATTCTCTCATGAGCTCGCCAACCCAGCAAGTGGGTAAGTCCCTCTTGGTTTTTCCCTTTGTTCCAGTTTGTCTTGTATTATGTATATAGGTCATGTACTGTAGTTGATGGCACCTCAGTGCAAAATCGACAATAACGACTATTCCCCCAGAGTTCACACCCCCCCCCCCCATTCTGAAATTGAGGACCAGACACTAAGCGTTATTGAACATAGGCACAGCACTCCCCTACGAGTCACTGAGGCCACAGTCCCTCTGCCCATCCTCCATCTCCAGCTCCCTTCTGGGGAAAGGCCCAGGCATGCTGCCCCTCCTCGCCGTGTCCTGACAGGAACAGAAGAAGCAGCCTTCTTCTCACTTTCCCACTTCAGACTACATGGTTGGGGATGCTCACTGTCAGAGACCAGGTTCGAGACGAAGGAAAGTCTCTGTGGCAGAGGGCTTCGGCCTCAGCGACTTATGCCAAGAGCGCTGTGCCTAGTGACACGTCCGTGCCCTAACTTACTAACTGGCAATTAGAACTGAAGGGGGATAACTCTAGTCGATTTTATTACTGAAGTGTAACCTATGTACAAGTTGGATATATATATGGTTACAGCGAAGACGGGTCCGCAAATGGCGGAGCCGAATGGAGCGGAGCTAACGGGGTTAAACATTAGCCGACTGAATATTACCAACGAGTCGGGTCACGGGGTTAGTGGAAAGGCAGGCGATAACCCAGAAACGGAAAGGAGGGATAGGCCCGAAGGTGGGCTCTGCAGGGCAGGTGAGTGTATTGCCCAGCGGAGGTGGGAGTGCGCTAGCGGACGTCGGAGCTGTCCGGAAGTCTTTGGGGCTCCGTACTTGGGAGGCATAGGTAATAATAAATTGAAAGGAGGGAGTGGTGACCATCGAGGGGTACCGAGAGGATTGCGGAATTTGGGAGCTCCGAGGTTAGTGAGGAAGGAGCGGAGGTAGACTGGAGGGATCGGAGGGATCGGAGGACCAGAAGTCGATGGCTGGGGATGGATATGACACTCACCCCATAATTATTATGGGACTGCCACTACACATAGCTGCTTCTCGTCCCATCGAGTCCCCTGCACCAGGACTTTGCTGCTTTTGGAGCTGTCCCTGACAGGGAGGTACTGGGGGTATGGAGGTCCAAAGGAAGGACAACTGGAAGTCCAGAGGTAAGGATTGGAGATATGGAGATCCAGATGGAAGGGTAGGGAAAGGTAAGAGGAAGTATGATTGATTAACAATAATCATAATCATCATGGTAGTAACCTTAGTCTACTCACAATACATCCGGGGCAGGGGGTCCCAAGGGGTTCTGGAGGTAAGAGGTCCAGAGTCAAATATAAGGAAGTGATGATGAGAGATGGAGGTTCTGACAGCTTCATCAGTAGTCCACAGCACTCATCAGAACAATGGCCGAGGTCCATAGGAGGTACAGAAGTGGGGAGGGTACATGGGGCAGAGGAGAGTTGGGGTAGGAAGGAGACTTAGGCTTGTAGGCATCAACAGGAGAGGGTGGAGCTGGCTAAGGGGGTTGGTGGTCGCAGCATGAGTCATCTGAAAGCAGGATGGATAGGGGATGGAAGGTCTGGGATATGACATAATTAATTTACTTTGATTACACAATATAAATTTCGTTCACACAAGTGCAGAGTCCTATCGAGGGAAGCGAGCACTCTAGTGTATGACTCTGTGCTGAGTAACATCTTATAATAATTATTTCACATGCAGCAATGAGGATGCAGCATCTAAATGCAAACCTGCAAGACAGGCATGGCCAAGTACAACATATTTCGTATTTGTGTTCATGAACAAAAGAACGATGATGCAGTGTCTCATGATTGTCAATGAACATGACAAGTCTCAGGTGAGAGAAAAATAGGATATTGGTCGTATTTGTGTTCGTGAACAAAAGAACGAAGATGTAGCATAATAATAATACAGATCTCAGATCACCAAATATGGACAATGTGAAATACCTCTTTCATTTAATGCACCTCTTTGGGGTAACTTCCCTGGTGTGCTTCCCCACCTCCTCACCATCATGTCTGCGATCATTGATGAGTTGATCGACCCTCTCCCAGCAGCAGCCACAATTCCGCCATTTGACATTGACAACCCCCAGGCAGAGGAGGGGTATGGATCTGTCACGCAGGATGTCATCGCCAGATCATTGCTGGGATCGAAGACTTCCTCGAGTGAGCCAGAGCGGGAGCGCTACTACCGCAAAGCAGCTCGATCCCTACCACTGAGCATGCTGCAATCGCTCTACAATGGGGGTGAAGGTGCAAAGGCCTTTAGCCTTCTGAAGAGAAAGCTGGCATTGAGTGTTGATGTCGACATGTATGAGCCAGGTGGCTCACCGCGCTTCACCCACATGATGGCAGGCCATCACATTGACTTTTCTCTTAAAGTTCCTGATCGTGTTGGGTTTGACACAATTCTCCCAACAACTCGTGCACATACTTCCTGGTGCTTCAACCTGAACCTCTGTGGTTCAGTACGCGAATTCCTAAATCACCGCGGTGATCTTGGGTTTGACCCCACAGCGCGAATGCTCCACATTGGCACACAAGACCATGACAATGTGTACCTGGCCATGGCACCTAAAGCTTCCTGGATGGCACCGATGACCCAGTTGCACCAGGCACACATTCTGGGTCTACCCTCATGACTAGGTCACATGTGCGAATGGCAACATGTATCATTCTGTGGGCTATGGGCAGGATTCGCAACAGAGACTACTCCACCAGGGAAAATGTCTATGTTGGGCTGGATGGCCCACTCCAACAATACACAGAAGTCACAGACTGGGTGTATGCAGATATATTTGATATATTCATGTCACTAACCTCAAGCTTATAGGTTGAATCAGTCCGGCAAGGCTATGTTGCGACTGAATGATGTGCACTCAATGCACAACACGCTGATCAACAGCTATGAATCAGACTTTGTTCATAATGCCCCAATGAGTGGAAGGATGAATCCTGGTTTTCGCAGTCATTGCCTCTCATCATCACCATGAAATATGGCCAAGACCTGGAACTGGATACAGAAGACCTTGAGAGGACCATCACCAATTTCGATGAAAGGCATTCATTTGAACATATCTCGCGCTGGAGTTTTGCACTTGCCAGCCACCTTCGGTGGGCCATTTCCCCAAGCAATCTGTTTATTTTAACCATCTACTTTCATAGTGCGAGAGTGGTTGAGCATACAGAAGCGATCAGTCCTACTGCCATTGTAGCAACATATGGTGAAGTTTTCGATGAATTTAGACAGCGAATCGATGAGTTAGAAGACCTTCCATATGAAGATGAAGATGGCAATCCAATCGAGATTTATGACACCAATGGAAACATCATTCAGAGGAAGACAGCTTTCTTTCGAGAGGAGGACCCCACTGGGGGAATTCTTATCAAATTGGACAGTGTCCATGCAATGTTTGATCGCATCTATGGGAATCATCGGCAATCTGATCCACACCGCACTGGCAATGTTGTCACAAGGATTTACCCACAAGCCTTCATGACTTCCTTTGGTCATGTCCAATCTACTACTGTCTTTCCCGAATTCCACCAGACTGCCCAGTCAGTCAATAGGCAGTTGTTGTCACAACACCGAGGCAGAGGAGTGGCAGAAAATGATGATGACGATGAGTTTTTCCGATCCGAGTCATCATCGTCTGAGTCATCATCCTCAGATGACAATTATATGCCCAGTCCTTCAACAATTGATGGTGTCCGAGCAGCACAAAACCTTATGCAGCAACATGCAGTGGAGCCTCTTAAAGGGGTATTTTTCCAAGCATACAACTTGCTGCAACATCGTATCGCACGACGGTCAGGGGATGCTGAAACCATGCATGGCACAGTCACTGCAGCCCTTGCTGGGCACCATGCCCAACCCCATGAACGTGCTACAGTGGAAAGACACCAATCATATGTGGACATTGGGATGCCGTTTGATCGGATGAAAACAAAACTCACCTCAGACACAATTCTGCCACCAACGGATCTGCGTCTAGAGAACTACTGGATGGTCAATTTTGCAGGGATTGCGAAGGAGAAACGGACTGGACGGTAAGTGTTAATACCATCCCTGTCATTAAATAATTATTACTTATATTATTATTATTATGCTTTCCTAACAGATGGGTATTCAATCATATCATCACTCCCCTCCTGGATGCTTGGGTCGAGCCAACCTTGATAGAGAAACTCAAGCAACACACTGTCATCTTCAAGCCCCATGTATGTGCTATCACCCTGATGTTCTTGAAAACATGTCTCATTTGTAGGATGGGAAATCAGTTCCTTCAACGTGTGTACCTCTGGACTACCTATCCATTGTTTTGGGCAGTCGACCATATATATCAATGTGACAAAGCACAGCGCTCACAAGGCCACAAACCCGACCCATTACTGCGGGAACTTGTTGCAGCACTTGAGCGTGCTGGAAGCTTTGGGTTTTGTGGTGCAGGAAAGGTCTTATCGACCCAAACAATGGATCCACTCCTTCTGTCGATTGGGATCAAGGAAACTGGTTTCCCTTGCCTGAGCGAAATGATTGGGTTCAATGCAGAAGCTGATGAAAAGATCAGAATCAATGCCTCCCAATGGCCATGTGATGCAGATGGGATCCCACGGTTTGCATCAAAACGAGTGGTACTCTTTCATTATTCTCAGGGAACCTATGATGTAAGTTCCTTTATCAGAGCACCCACTCCCTCATCATATTATCGTTTGCATGCTCGCGAACACCAAAACGATATTGGGCTCTTGCCAGGGGGTCCAGATCATTTGATGTTGGTGTTCCGATAATTATGCAGGTGGACACTTCTGTTTTAGGGCCTGAATCGTTGTTGAGTTCGCGAACACAAATACGATCATGAAGCTTTGGACAAATTAGATGATGGACCTGAATCGTAGTTGTGTTCGCGAACATGCAAACGATTTTTTGGCCAATCGAACAAGCATACTCACTCACACTCAAACCTTTTTTTCTCTCCAGAAATTGGTTGCCACATGCTTCATTGAACATATCCAAAAAGGCATCAAATTCCTTGCCCCAGACACATTGTCTACCCAGATGCGGACAATCTGTTCACTTGCATCCTATGCTGTTGATTCACTTGAGAAGGATGCCTTGTATGCAGTTGAGAAGGGCATCAAGGATTCCATCAAGGGTTTATTCCCTCATGCTGACCGCGAGCAACGCCACTGGCTTCGTCAGCAAGCAGAAGGGCTCAAGACGCTCTGTGCATCCTTGCACCCATTTGACAACTCTAAAGAGGCAACACAACAACTCCTCCTTGCCCTCTGCTCATCACCTCAGGCCATCCATTCAGCACTCAAGAATCTCCCTAAAATGGACGTGCATGAATGGGTCAGGCACATATATGCAATGGTTTCTCCACCTGCACCCCATGTTCCAGGATCATCACGAACTCTACCACGTTTGGGTGCCCCTTTCTTCCGGCAAGGCTCATCAGCTGTCATCTTCACTCAGGTGTTTGATGCACTCCGTGAGATCTGTGATCAATCTGACTGGCGTGCCCAGCGTGATTTCTGTGTTGAGGCCATTGTGGCTGAAATGGCGTCCCATCGCATCTTTCGCTACCCCATGTCTGGCATAATCCTGCCACCAGGAGGCCAACCATATGGGCACAGTATCACTCATGGACAGAGTTAGTTTACCCTGATGGCAGAATGACTCCACCCCCTGATCCCACCATGATTGACCCCCTTCGCCTTGCTGCTCACATTGCCAGTACCCAGATCACTGAGAACAATCCTCAGTCATCCTGGAACAGGAGTGAAGTAAAGCTGTCTGACCTTCCCTGGATAATCAAACGAACCCGGCTTCCTCATGACTGGATTTGCAGGGAGAATATGGGGGATGCACTCACTCAGACACTCACTACCTGGCTTCAGAACACATACAACATCTCTGATGCAAGGTTTCACTTGAGTCTAATTGCTGCACTTATCCTCACAGCCTGGGCACCAAACCATGGCATCAAGCACCAAAAGGATGAGGTTCCCATCAAGGTGGCCAAGAATGCCAACATGGTGGAGTATGCAAGCACACTTGCATGGGAATGTGAACGTGGGCGAGCAGGATGGGTGGCAAAGGCACCACTCTTTCACTTCTGGTTGATCTTCATCTCAGGTGTTTTGGTTGAGAACAGCCCCTGGTGGCAGCTAACCAATGAGAAACTTGAAGTAAAGTCAACCAGGGTACAGAATCGAACAGATGCTCAACTTGCAAATCGGGACATCCTAAAGAATTTCCAGACAAAGATTCGTAAGTTCACCTTTCTGCCTATTATAAAAAGGGAGCAACTGATTGATTTTCTCAGAGCATAAGGGTCTCTATGTTTCAGTGCTCTGTCGCCTCAATCTTGTGGCAGCTCACACACCCAATGCATTCAAAAACCCATGTTATTATAGGAAAGACTGGGAGCTTCATAGCTTGCATGAGCTTGAATCCAGTGTGGCAACTGTGACAAAGCATCTGGCTGCACCTGCAGAGCGGTGCCCAGTTTTCTGTGCTGTGAGTCACTTTCTGGGGGACCAATGCCGCAGTATGCATGCAATGGAAGGATTCCAGGCACCACCTTCAACCATTTCTCTTCAAATCCCATCCACTTAGGTCGCAGAGCTTCTGACCAATCCCTTCGAGCTGATTCAGAATCTTCATCAGAGGAGAATGGCTTCAATGCAAGGGCTCATCCACGCCCTCGGAAGCGGACACGTGTAGAGTAGAGTGCAACATCTGTGCCCCCTTTGTTATAAAAATGGGAATTTCCCACTATCCAGTGTAGGCCAGTTATTTGCAGCATCTCCATGGAGGAAAATCTGACTAAAAAATTCATGTATTCTACAATTTTCTGGATATTTTTTGACTTATTTGACCAAAATTTCCTTGTTTTCCATGGAAGTCTGTAAGGGATTAACCTTACTTCACTATAATTCCAATTATAGTGATGCTGTTATTTCTTTATTTATTTGTGCCGAGATATGTAATTTACATATATATACCTTGGAGTAGTTGTAAAGGCCTGGTAGCCTTTTACCTCTACCCCATTGAATATACAGCCCATCAAAGCTTATGTTTAGACAGACCTACTGAGGCCTGAGGCGAATGGGGGAACGGAACGTTGCCATCCCAAAATAGTAAGCAACCCTTCACTTTTTTAAGCTAGTTTCCTTTTACAATCTCGGCACTGTGATTGGTGACAGAACCCTACTGTATCCCACATGCATTGTCTACCCTGACAATGCACATTTGCGCCTAGTTCTCATGCACAAATCACATGTGCACCGTTCCTAGACGCATGCTCACCTAGGCTGTGCCTCAGAGTAGAGGCAAACCCTCCCAATCTCAGGATCTGGGAAGCCACCATGACACCAGTGCCAGATCCCCATTTGGCAACCGACACGTCGTTGTCCCTGATGTCACACACATTCAATCAAGGTTCACACCAGAACTTTGATCTTACTTCCTGATGCTCACAACCAGGAAGTTCCAGACTCGCACCCACATGGCTGGCCCTTCCTCCAGTCCCATGGTGGGAGTCGACACCACTCCATCTGGAAGTGGTGATTTGGGCCTGCAAGGGCCCAGCAACATGTCATATGCATCGCACCATCTCAGGAGATGCTGAACCTGTCACAGCATCTCAATCCCACTTGGCATCTGTCCTACTGCCACCTTTGCATTCACATCATGGGCCCACTCTCCCTATTTCAAGAGCGCATGAGTATTATGTGAACGCATCAACAAAGTCAGAACTGGCCTTGCAGCTTGAAAGCCAACATCCCCCAGTTGGAAGTCAGTGGTTACCACCTTGACCACTGCCATTGAGGATTTGATAAGAAAATCGATGAATTCTATTTGCACTCAATCGATGTGACAAGCCAAAGCTGCAGACAAAAACGCGAGTTGACCCACCCGTGGCCACTCAGGCCTGACTTCCCTCCCCACTCACTTGCACACTGGAGAGGCATACTGAAACTTCCCTTCCACTCAGTTTGGGATGGAATAGCCATCTCCTAGCACTGTAGAGCATGAACACATGGAGCTGCCCAGTGCTTTGCTGGGCAAAGTTCTCAATGACTCTCCTGCCCCAGTGGGAGCCAAATGTCGATCTAGCGTTGCTCTGGAGGCCCAAACGACTTGTTTACCATCGGTTATAGATGGAATCAGCAGCACTTCAGCTGCTGCCAAGTGCCAGCTCATAGATCTGGAAGGCTGGCCCTTTCCTTGGAAAGGGCTTCTCTCGATTGTTCACTTCATAGTGAACAGGCTGTCCCACCAGCGGACAAGCCGCCCCCAACAAAAAACCTGTGTCTGAATGATCAGACATGCTCATTCCTGCCCAGTTTCATGGGCAATGCTTCCATTCTGTTGCTCTTGTGGACAGAATGACTTCTTCACTCTCCTAGATGATTATCTAGGGAGGAGCAGGTCGCTGCTCAGACCTCTGGCCCACATTCAAGTGTGGCGGAAATTTTTTCTTATTTTTTTTAAACCTAGATCCCTAGGTTGAATTTTCAACTACTCCCCCAGACAACTGTCTAGGAGGAGAAACAAACCTGTGCCACTCTTTAGTGGTTGCCTTTGTGGGTCAGCATCACGCTGACTCATATCAAACTATTATTTTACTCCCAGACAACACTCTAGGGAGTGGCCTCAGTGACCTTTGGAATCACTGGCCATCACTGGGTATTGACCTTCGGTGAGTTACTTCCATCACTGTCAGGGATGGTACAGGAGAGGCTGGGGTAGCGGCCTGGGTGGCAGCGGAGTAACGGGAATGTATCGTGAGTGGCCCTCACTCGGGCTCGCATCCCTGTCTGGCTTCTTAGGCTGAAGCAGTGGTTGTTATTAGAATGAAAGGCTAAACTAAACTAAGCTAGACTAAGGCACTTGCCTGAAGCAGTAATGAGAAGAAGGCTACTTCTTCGGTTCTGCTTCAGCTCGGTTTATATACAGGTGGGAACAGGTCATGTGGGGGTGCCATGTCAGCCTGGGCAGGGCTGGGTGATTGTGGGTGGCTCCGCAGGTAATCCCGAGTGTTAGAGGAGAGAGGTACAAGTGAGGGTGTGTGGCATATCCGGCGGTGCAGTACCCACATGGAGTACTCGGTGTCGGACATGTCCGTGCTACACAGGTAAGAGGAGAGGTCATCTGTATACAGAAACAAAGAAACAAAGAGAGAAGAAAGGGAATGGAAGGAGGAGGAGTGGGAGGGTGCAGTGCAGAGCAGAGTGGTGTGCCCTGACATCACCCCCTCCTTAAGCCGCTTCGCCTCAAAGTGGCCAGGGGGTTTTCTCGCTCCCTGCCCCGGCATCTGGGTGTGCTCTGTGGAACTCCTCGATCTGGTCGCACATGTTGGCCAGGTTTCCACAGGGGAGCCACTTGTTCTTGGAGTTTGGCCAGCCTGTGAACTTCACCAGATACCAGAGCTTTCTGCGCACCAGCAGGAGTTGAGGACCTTCTCGACTTTGTACTCTTCTCCTCCATCTACAATTTCAGGGCCTGGGCGAGGGTCGGTGGGTCATTTGGCAATCCCATCTGGCAGTAGGGCTGGACGTTTGTTACTGATACCACTGGGTGGACTCCCCTTTGTTGTGCTGTGAGCTGGAGTTTGACGGTAGCAGGGGATATGACCTTAAGGATTTTGAAGGGGCTGGTCCATTTGTGGTCTAGCTTCTTGGTTGGGTGGTCCATGGTGTAGTTTTGGGTGCTGAGCCAGACTTGATCGCCTACTTTGTACTCAGGTGCTACTTCTCGGTTTCAGTCATAGTAGTGGGCCATTTCTCTGCCGCGTGCTCCAGCGCTGCCTTCGCCTCTTCCTGCATTTTCATCAGTCTCGAGGTGAATGCATCTGTGGCTTCGACTTCTGATGCATGCATGGGTTCCATCCCTGTCCTGGGGTGTTGGCCTGTGTCGAGCTCAAAGGGGGTGCAGCAGGTCGATGTGTGGATGCAGTTGTTATGGGAGAACTCCGCTAGCGGGAGCCAGTCCGCCCAGTCATCCTGGCAGTGGTTAACAAACACTTGGAAGTAGGCTTCTATCTCCTGGTTCACCCACTCCATCTGTCTGTCTGTCTGTGGGTGGTAAGGCACCGAAGGGGTCAGTTTGACTGCTAGTAGGGCCACTAGCTCTTTGGAGAACTGAGAGACAAAGGCACTCCCTCTGTCACTGAGAATCTCCTCAGGAAGCCCATGATGCTTCCAGACATGTTTGAGGAAGAGTCAGGCAATCCCAGCTGAGTCTACTGCTGTGACCGTGGGGATTGTGTGTATGTGCTTAGACAGGCAGTCCACCACCACTATGTCAGGGCACGTCTTCGGGTCGCTAGCATAAGTAGCGCAGTGCCACATGGCCCGTATCCCCATCAGGTTCTTCTTCTTTTCTGCTTCTGATCTTCTATTTGATCTGGTCACACGGTATTGGTTATGATGCCATGTGATCTTCTATCATCTTTGATCCGCTTCTACTGGTTATTAGTTAGTTGGCTAGTTACCATCTCTACCGTGTACATATATATCCCTTGCTGGCGTGGGCATGTCCCCCAGCTTTGCTATCAACTTGGTTTTGGGGGCATCCTTTGTTGCGAGCATGCACGACCCTGACACACTAGGATGGCATTGTAACCCTTTGACTCGGGGAGCTCTCCAATCATATCCATGGAGATTACCTGCCAGCGGGGACCTTGTTTGGCATGAGCTTCCCCACCTTCCACGAGGGGAATGACTGACTCGGTTGCAGGCATCACACCCCACCACATAACGGCCTACATACTCTGCCATCCGGGCCACCAGTAGTTGCAGGAGACGAGCTCTAGGGTTTTCCATTGCCCCAAGTGTCCCATCACCTGCATGTCGTGGTGTAGCCACACCAGGTCATGGCAAGAGTTGCAGGTCCTTCGGGACATGTGTACCTTCCCCCAGTAGAGGACCAGTTCTCCATCTCTGCTCCATTTGTCTGTCCTAAGGGTTCCATCTCCCAGTTCCTTCAGCGCTTTCACCACCTTCTCGTCACAGTCTTTTGCCACACGTATTCTTTCCAGGATGGCTGTTTCTTCTCCCTCCCTGTGACAGCCTCAGTCATGCAGGCTTTAAACCATTCTGGCTGTAGGAGGGTCAGGCTGTCATTGTCATCCTCCCCTTTGGGTGGTCAGTGCGGCAGGAAAGGGCATCTGGTTTCCCCATGAGCTTCCCTGGTCAGTGGATGAGGGTGAAGTGGAAGTGGGACAGAAATAGTGACCACCGTGCTTGGTGGCAATTCAGCCTCTGCACGGTGTGGAAGTAGCCTAGGTTGCGATGGTCCATGTAGATATCGACCTTCTCCTCAGCCCCTTCTGCGAAATGACACCACTCTTCTAGCGCTCGGACTATTGCGAGCATTTCTTTGTCGTAGATTTCATAGTTGCATTCTACTTCGGTGAAGCTTTTGGACATGAAGGCGATAGGGTGGAACTCGCTGTCAGTTTGGAGTTGGGACAGGATGGCACCAGTGGCAAAGTTGGAGGTGTTGCACTCGAGTTTGTAGCAGCCAGAGTCAGCAGGAAAAGCAAGGATGGGGGCAGAGGTGATGGCATCCTTGAGGGTGCTGAAGGCACGCTCCTCATTCTCCCCCCATGTCCAGGCCTTTGCTTTGTGGGTCAGGGCATGGAGTGGCTGTGCCATCTCAGAGTAGTCCTTGATGAAGCGACGGTAGAAGTTTACAAAGCCTAGGAAGGATTGTACCTCCTTCACCTCGTCAGCATTGGCCAGTCAAGGACTCCTTGGACCTTCACTGGGTCCATGGCGATGCTGCCCTCAGAGATGACGAGTCCAAGGTATTCGATGTGGTGGTGCTCAAACTTGCACTTTTCCGGTTTGAGGAAGAGCTTCCTCCTTCGTAGCATTTCCAGCACTTCCCACATGACCTTCCGATGTTCCTCTAGGGTGGACATGAAGATCAGGATTCATCCATGTAAAAATGGAAGGTGACTAATTTATGATGATGTGAGCAGGTTCACCGGAGGATGTGGTTAGCTCTGAAACCGGAGTTAGATATCTGAAGGATGTTGGGTGACTCCACTAAATAAATGGGAGGGGGAATGTTTAGAGGTATGTCACACGATGTCGGAGATCTGTCAGGAGGTTGGAGCCAACCTGGAGTCTCGAATGTTCCGATCGGGCCAAGCTTCCGGGATGGGAGTGAGTGTGCCAAAATCCAGGCTGGAGCTGAGACAGTTGGGGAGGAAGGTGATGTTGGAAGTGGGGGGTATGGTGCAGGGTCGGGATTCTGGATATGACAAACCCCAGTGCAGATCCAGTGCCAAGAAATACTTTGCATTTCGAAGGCATGCAAGACATCAGAAATGAGTGGAGGGGTATGAGTTCTTGACCGTTATTTTGTTGAGCTTTCGGTAATCCTGGACCAGGTGCAGGGACCCATCCTTCTTCTTGACGAAGAATATGGGGTGCCCATCGGTGACTTTGATGGGCGTATGCACCTGTTCTGCAAGTTCTCGTGTAGGAACTCATCTAGCTCTTTCTGTTCCGGTCAGGACAGGGGAAAGGTTTTGCCTCTAGGGAGCTTGGTATCTGGGGTTAGATCAATAGCATGCCTTCATCTGTTAGAGACCAGATGCGAGACGAAGGAGGTGTCTCCATGGCTGAGGGCTCCGGCCTCAGCGACTCAGACCAGGAGTGCTGTGCCTAGTTACACGTCCATGCCCTAATTTACTTACTGGCAGCAAGAACTAAAGGGGGATTAACTCTAGTCGATTTTATCACTAGGGTGTAACCTATTTACAAGCTATGTATATATAGTTATAGTGAGGGTGGGCCGTGAATGATGGGACCGAGTGGAGTGGGCTATAACCAAGAAATGGAAAGGAGGGATAGGCCCGAAGGTAGACTTGCAGGGCAAGCAAGTGAATGCCCAGTGGGGCGGAGTGTGCCAGCAGATGTCGAGCTGTCTGGAGCCTTCGGGGTTCTGTACTTAGGGAGGCATAGGTAATATATTGAATTGAGGGGGGGTGACCATTGAGGGAGTCAGAGGTGATTGTGAATATGGGGCTCCAAGGTTAGTGACAAAGGAGCAGAGGTAGTCCAGAAGGATCGGCAGTAGTGGAGGACTGTCATATCGTACATACCTGATCCCAATCTGACTCCCGGACCCCCATCTTCACCACCTCTGGAGTCCTACCCTACCGCTGTCCGTTCCGATATTCACCTTCGGTCCTGACACCACACCTGACATCACACCTCCTCTCACCCCTCATGCCACCTCCACTCCTCTGTCCTTCTCCTGCCTATCTCCGTCCGCTCCGATACTCACCTCGGACCAAACACCACTCCTCTCGCCACCCTCCTCCTACTCCTCCTCCCACTCCTCCTCTTCCTCCTCACAACACCCTCCACCCTTCCGTCACTCTCCTACCCTTCTCCCGTCCGCTCCGATACTCACCTTTGGACCTGACACCTTTCCTCTCCTCCACTCCTCTCCCCCTTCCTCTCTCCTCTCTCTTCCCTCTGGCCCTCTTCCACCGACCTTCCACCAAGTTACGACCTTCTGCCGCTGTCCCATACCTCGTACTCAGACACCGCTCGTACCTTCGCTCCGAGACTCTGTCATAGTTCCTACCTCGGACTTTGACTCCACCTCGGCTTTAGTCCATTGCATTGGTGACCTCATACTACGTAAACACCATTGCCAATATTCCTCAGACTTTCAACCCCACCTCCATAACCTCCGTAACCTCTGTAACCCCTGAGCTCCATGGATCACCTTCGGCACTTTCGCCACTTGTAATGTATCTTTTGTGTTTTCCCCTCATCCCTATTTGGACTGCTGCTTCTTCCCATTCTAGCCAGTTAGTCATCATCCCACTTCCCCTCATCCTCCCCCCTGGGCTTTGCCCTCCTTACCTCCTTTCGGATGTACCACAGGTTCTGCCCTATGACCTTCAGTACCACTCTGCTTCTGTCATCCCTTTGTTCCCGTTCAGATGCCTTCATTCCGATTCAGACCCCCTCTGTTTCCTTGTGCTTTCGCCCTCTCCATTATATATATTGGCGCTTGTACATACTCATTTTAGGCCTTTAGTCTAAAATGCCCCCTAGAGACTTCCTGCTCGCCGCCTATGAAATTAAGGACCAAATGGACAAACAGCAATGGCACAGCGCTCTGCTTGAGTCACTGAGGCCAAGGTCCCTCCTTGCTAAGTCTCCGGTTCCCCTCCAGAATCGTCTGCCCTCGCCCAGTTCTAACAAGGACGATGGCTGTAGATGGATATGACATTATTGTTAAGTAGTGAGGGGGGGCTTCTGGCCCCCTTCTGCTGGTGGCCTCTGTTCCTCCATTGCCAGCCCCCCTGACAAATTGGGGACAACGAGGATGTAACAGGCACAGTGCTCTGTTCCGAGTCGCTGAAGTGTCAGGGCACACCTGCCTGACCCGGTTCCACAGCAGCGGCAGCTCCCCTTGAATTTTCACAGATTTTTTTTACTGGGGAATCTTCATCCTCCATAACTTTGCGTTTGGGACGGCC
>NW_024067203.1:0-92118 GCF_015039405.1 Cantharellus anzutake
CCTCTATATCCCCCCTCATTCCCCCCTCATTCCCCCCTCATTCCCCCCTCATTCCCCCTCATTCCCCCCCTCATTCCCCCCCTCATTCCCCCTCATTCTCCCTCATTCTCCCCTCATTTCCCCTCTCCCCCTCATTTCCCCCCTCATTCTCCCCCATTTCCCCTCCCCATATTCTGCCAGCCCGAAAGTGATTAAGTTGCCAGATTAATCATATATCAGGCCATAAATTTTGATTGTGTATTGGTGAGTCTCAGTGTCCTTGATATATAGTATAGTGTTTGATCTAAATGTTAAGCAGTGTCTTGTTGTGTTAGTCTTGTGGTAGGAGGTATTCATGGGGGAACTTCCCTCTTTTTTTCCTTTTCATTTTCAAATGCTCCAGGAGCTCCCAGAAGCTTCTCACCCTATACACTTTGAAGCATTTAAATTGTATTTACTGGATATGTTTGTGCACAAAGCAATGCTCCAGGCCCTCCTGGGAGTGCCTGGAGTACCTAGCCAACTCCGGAGGAAATGGGCTGTTCCTGGACCGGCCAATTCCTCCTGATTTCTCCCAGTGCTCTCGATATCCGGAGCACTCAGGAGCATAACAATTTTTGCTGATGCCGGCTCAGAGACCCGCAAGGTCTAGGTAGGGTGAACTCTTCCCGACCCAGGGTACTCAAGTCGGACAACGAGGGCAAGGAGATCGCCTTGCATCATGCGCGAGAGATGACATCATAGCCCAGACCATCCAAGTCACTGTTCTGAATACCCACTGTTGACCCAGGTCTGGTACCAAGGCACATGTCAATTCGCGGTGCCCACTCCAGCACCCAAAGCTGCTTCACCACCCAGCAGCCCCGGAAGTGTCACCACCTAGCATCACCGACCCCTATAAGACCATTCACCCTCAGTGGTGTCTATTGCGAGATGTGCTATGAAACTAGACTACCCCATGACGATCTCAGCACTTTCCCATGTGGCTAGACCCAACTCCCCATATATGGGTTGGGCTAGGAGATTGATGTCCTGGGTTCCCTTATCGCGCACAGACCGTCTCCGAGCCATTGTGTTCAGGAATGGTGTCACTGCTGGCTCTATCACAGTGGGCCGAGTACATTGGGTCTACTCCACCTGCTGAAGCTCCCAGTTGGGTTGGGACAGGGTTGTCATACAAGCCAACAACCGGAGCTCAGGCTGCTAACAGGTCTCCAGCCCACCTTCCTCATCATCGGTTCCTCAGTACTGGAACCTGGGCTCTTGAAGGACCAAGGAAAGACATTGCTGTCACACTGGCCCATAAGAGTCTGGGGGGCAATGTTATAGAAAACGGATCTAGAATCTTATGGTCCGTGACTATAGGCAAGCAGACTTTGGGATTCCATCACCTTATTTCGCTGTCAAACCCCATGCCAAGCTTTCCACTGGGTTTGGTGCTGGCTGGGGGATTTGTTGAGTTTCAAGGGATTTCCCTTGACCATTATAATATTTATATTAGATAGTTATGAGTCATATGACATGTAAGGCAGTTGCCGGAATTGTTCCTTCATTATCAAATACATAACCCACAAAACCTTGTACCCCAATTGTAACTGCCACACCATTGTGCCACCACTGTAAGCCTTCTCTGTAACATCTGAATTGGTCCATATCGATGTCTACATCGATATTCTTACAATCTGTGAGAAAACCTTATCGGCCCGGTGAGTGCTCAGACACTGGACCTCACTCTTCCCGCTCCCACCCCCCCACTGGGTGGTTGAGCTCCTATTCCTATCCTTCCTGTAGTACCCTACTGGGTCCTACAACCCTTCCTCCCTTCTTGGGAGGGAGAAGTGACCCAGGCAGCCCCAGGATGCCTGGCCATGTACCCACGGCCCAAATTCCCACGGTCACTCACTACCATGCACTGGTCAACCAACCTGTCTGTCCCAACAAGTCCCGCTACCGGTACGCTCCCTTGAGCGCCAAGTAACTGATAGGCAACCACTGGGCTACTCCCTCAAGGAGTGCCAACTACCCACACTACCGGTACGCTCACATGAGCGCCAAGTCACCGCTAGCCAACTGTTAGATGGCTCCCTCAAGGAGTCCCCATTATACCCGCTGCCGGTATGCTCCTTGGAGTGCCAAGTTGCCGCTAGCCAACTGTTAGGTGGCTCCCTCAAGGAGCCCCCATTATACCCACTGCCGGTATGCTCCTCGGAGCGCCAAGTTACTGTTAGTACACCCGGTCTCAGATCTCCTGCTCTCCCTTCAACGGCTATGCAGCCACCTCTGTCCGTGAGCAGAACGGCTCAGGTTGGGTTCCCCGGAACCCATTCCTGTAACACCGCTGGGCATGCATCTGTTATGACCCAGACATGGAGTTTGGTCCTCTCTTCTTCTGAGAGGCTTTCCAGTGGGTTCCACTGGACGGGCATCAGGATCGGAGCCCTGCATGCTAGACGTTTGATCTCGTCGAAGCATTTCTGGTGGAGTGGTGTCCACCTGAATGTCTGCTTGTTTGAGCAGATTGTTTGCAGTGGTCCTGTGTAACCGCTGACGTTTGGCATGAATATCAATAGATATTCTACCATTCCCAGGAATCTTAGGACTCCTGTGTGGTCTACTGGCTCTCGCCAGTTGCGGATTTTTTCCATTTTATCCGCTTGAGTGTGGATGCCCTGTTTGTCCACACGGCTTCCTAGAACGTCTAGGATTGGGGCAAATGGCTGGAATTTTTTCTGGCTTATGTAGAATTTCGCCCCTTTTAGGCGAGTGAACAACCACAATAGTGCTTTATTGTGGTTTTCCACCGAGCTTGTGCTGGTGAATATATCATCGAACCAGATGTGTAGGTGTCTGCCTACTTCTCCTCGTAGTTCCCAGGTCAGTGCGTGCTGGAAGGTGCAGGGAGCGTTGCAGTCTCCTTGCTCCATCGTGTTCGAGTTGTACATCCCATGGGGCATAGAGAATGTCATCCTATGGACGTCGTCTGGGTCCACACGTATTTGTTCGTACGCATCCGACATATCGATCTTGGATTGGTATGTTGCTCTGGCAACTGATTCTTGGATCAGTCGCATGTCTGGCATAGGTGTGACATCGAGGATCGTGTTTGAGTTACGATTCCTCGCATCTATTACTGTGTGCAAAGATCCATCTGCTTTGCAGATGCACAGTAGCGGGCATGCTCGCTCGCTGTTCCAGGATACCACCATCCTGCTTTTACATAGCGATCTATTTTGGTCGCTAGTGCTTCCTGCAGTGCTGCAGGACATCTCAGGGTGTTTTCCCGAAATTTCTTGTTCAGATCCTTCAACGGGATTCGATGGTTCACCTCCCTCAAGGGAGGCATTTCTAATGGCACTGGTGCCATTACGGTTTCGAATTTTTCTCTCCACCACTCCCTGAGTGTTTCGAACTCGGGGTTGTTCATGGAGAGACCTTCCAGGTGTGGTACGTCTGGAAGTTCTAGTCCTTCCGGACTAGGATTGGGCCAACCTTCAGGGTATTTTCTTTTGATTACCCTGAGGTGTGTTTCAATCCCGCCTCCCTGTCAGGGGGCTTCTTTTTTGGTTGTTCTCGAGCTCTTGCTCGAGTTTTCCATCCATGTGATCTCATCACACGGTCTTCGCTTATTCCAAGGGTGTCTATGTTGCCCTTGTTCACCGTTCTCACTTTGTGGGACCGGAAGTCTAAGCTTACCTGGTTTTTGTTTAACCAGGGGGCGCCGAAGATGGCATCGTATCTGTCGATGTTGATTACATCGAAGTAGTGTTTTTCTACGTGGCTGTTGATCTCAACGTCCATGTTTGTTCTGAACAGGATCTGTGATCTTGTTCCTTTCATCCCCATTTGAAGGACGACTGGGTTCTCCAATTGGAGAATTGGGATGTGGACTGTGTGGACAAAGTCCGGTGATAAAGCATCCATTTCGGCTCCACTATCGAATAGCGCATAGGCTTTTATGCCTGCTATTTTTATGTGAGCTGTTAGCGTTCTCTTCGTTGAGAGCGGTCTGTTTGCGGGGTATTTTCCCGCATCTTTTGAGATGCGGAATTTCGCATCAAACAAGGGGGACTGGGTTTTGATGGACTTTTGGTCCTTCTTCCCTTTGTCCTTGTTTTCCTTGGGTACTTTGGTGTATTTCCCCAAGGCGTCTTTTCTTGGTGCTTCCACCAAGGCTTCGGCGACTTTTTCGTCTGCCATGTTTTCTAGCTGGCGTGCTACAGCCAGTTTGATTTTGTAATTTATGTCGTCGTGGTCGACGACTGACATTGGGCCCATCCTTATGGTCCCAACATTGACTTCCTCACCCTCTGAGTCGGGTGAGTATTGAGGTCCTTCGTATGGGTCCTCTACTTTGAAGCTTGATGCTTCGGAGTTACCAGGGTTGTTCTCTGGTTTCTCATCTGATGAGCCTTTCGACTCTTCATCCATTGAGGTCGCAATCTCCATGGCAGCTATGCACCTTGGTTTTTCATCGCTTGTTACATTGTGTCTTGGGAAATCTTTCGTTTGCCCTATTTTGCCGCATTTGCCGCAAATTGGAATTGACTTTTGGTCAGTTTTCCTCGAGTTTTTCGAGGATGTATCCTCTTTCCATCTGGGTTTCAGCTCTTCAGCCTTCTTTCCTGATGGGAGGGCTCTACCGCGGCTCGTGGTTGCTGTGGTAGTTGTTCGGGTATAGTAACCTGATTCGTAGGCTGAAGACATCTTCAGCCCGTCGATTATCTCGTCTACATGAGATATTGCTTTTAACATCTCCTCGTTTGAGGAGAAGTCTGCTCTGATTCTATCATGAGCAATCATTTCCCTCTTCCATTTGAGGGGAATGTAGTTTAGGAACCTGGCGTTGAAGGATGCCTGGTCTGGTGGCATCACCATCTGGGATGCTGCTTTGGACAGTTCTAGGTAGAACTGTTTTAGGCCTTTTTCCGCTTCGTATTTGACGTTGCGGTACTTCTTTGTTGCATTCAGCGTGGCAGAGGCTTTAATGAAAGTTCTCATCAATATGTTGAAAACTTCGAGGAACATGCCCTCATCTCCTCTGAGGAGAGTTTCGTCTCGGAGTCTAATTCCGAGGTCGAATGTGGGCCCCCCTAATCCACAAATCAAGCAGTCCAGGTGGACTTCATCGAATTGGGGACCTTTGCACCCTCGCGAGGCGAGGAATCCCAGTAGTTCTGTGAACCACTGCCAGAACGATTCCATGTCGTTCTCCCCTGACCATTTCTTGTCAGGGAATGCCGGCCCATTCTTTAGGGCTTCAGGCTTCACTCCTTCTGGGTAGGGAGTGAGTATTCTCACTTCGGCCATTCTTATGGCCTTTTTGTACCATTTCTCCAGGTACTCTTCTTGCTCCCCTGCCTTCGCAGGGTCGCTATCCAATGGAGATCTCTCCTTTGGGGGGGTTTTTGCTGGGGGAAATCTTCCTTGCAGCATTTCTTTGGTTTCAGGCGAATTTGCCTGAAGTTGTATTTGGATTCTCTCATTGTTTTGAGAGGGTGTGATTGAGTTACCTCTCTGTTCGAGAGGTCCGTCATAAGTGGATGTTTGGCCGAACCTTTGGTTTGTGCCAATTCTCCTCCTAATCTCTGAACGATGCCTTCTTTCGGCATCGTCTTCTCCTATCCTTGGGAGAAGGATCTCCTTAGCGTCTCTGTCGAGTCGCTGATGATATTCCAGTGTGCTTTCACTGGTGGTTCTTTTCGTGAATTTTTCACGAGTTCTATTTATGTCCTGGACCGTGGTCCAGGGGTGTTTATTTGTTTCCTCACTTTTTTGTGAGAAATTTATTTCCTTCAGCAAGTCTGTTTGTTCGCTGATTTTTTCAGTCAACGCGTCTATTGCGTTGGCCATTCTTTCTAGAGTTATCTCTAGACGAGCCGTACTATTATGGTTCATTTCCTCGATCTTTTTTGGATCGAGTTTATCGCATTTATTATGCGCGATTCCTGGTTTTCCAGGAGGAAGTTTGGTTGGGCGAGCAGAGACTCTCCCCAGTTGACATTTCCGCTTCTGGGGGTTCCAGAATGGGTTCTTGGAGTGAACACTCCACGCTCGCTTTGTTTAGGCGAGGCCGTTGCGGAGGGTGCTGTCATATCCCGGAATCCCGACCCCGCGCACTCCCACCACACCACACCTTCCTAACAACTTCACCATCCCCTACACCATGCCTCCCCACTCCCCAAGTCACCTTCCCTCCTGACTGTCTCAGCTCCGGTCTGGTTGCGGCACACCGAACCTTGGCCACTCCCATCCCGGAAGCTCGGTCCCGAGTCGGAACATTCGGAGACCCCGGATTTGCTCCGATATCCCGATGGACCTCCGACATCCCGTGACATGCCCTTAAACCATTCCTCCACCCATTTCATTTATTTGAGTCACCTAACATCCTTCGGATACGCAACTCCGCTTTCGGAGCTACCCGCATCCTTCGGTGATCTCCCTCACGTTATCACTTATTAGTCACCTTCCATTCTTAGCATGACTACCTTCTTCCTAGCATTCAGTCGGCTAACCCCCTTTACTCATTTGTCTTCCCCATTCATTTTCTGGCCTCCAACTCCGCCCTCCTTGGCCCGACACCTCGGTTCCCCGTTTAAGATATCGTTGGGACCTTTCGGTACCTCTCGGTATCATTTGGTGTTGCCCCATTGTCATTCGGACTTTGACTAAGTCCTTCCCATTCCCCTTTATAAATACCCATAGATTAGAACCTGTAGTTCCTCGGTTCTAATCTCGACTAAAATGCCACCCAAAGTCCCTCTGAGTGAATCCCGTTCCTGTTCTACAAGACACCTCAGACATAAGAAATACAAAGACTAACTGAGACATAACAGAGGCACAGCGCTCCCTCCGAGTCGCTGAGGCCGCATCCTTCTTAGAGCCTCTTGTACCACCCAGCAGAACCAGGCTCCCTAAGAAGCTTCAGTTCACTACCGGAGCCCTTGGACCCCCCTCTAGTTGAGCCCGCCTGCATTCGGACTCACGCATTTACCCCCTTTCGATCTCGGGTCTTGACAGTTACAGTGAAGACGGGTCTGCAAATGGCAGAGCCAAGCGGAGCGGAGCTAATGGGGTTAAACGTTAGCTGACTGAATGTTACCGACGAGTCAGGTTACGGGGTTAACGGAAAGGCAGGCAATAACCCAGAAACGGAAAGGAGGGATAGGCCTGAAGGTGGGCTCTGCAGGGCAGGCGAGTGTATTGCCCAGCGGAGGCAGGAGTGCGCTAGCGGATGTCGGAGCTGTCCGGAAGTCTTCAGGGCTCCGTACTTAGGGAGGTGTAGGTAATAAATTGAAATGAGGGGGTGGTGACCATCAAGGGGTACCGAGGGGATTGCGGAATACGGGAGCTCCGAGGTTAGTGAAGAAGGAGTGGAGGTAGACCGGAGGGATCGGAGGGATCGGAAGTTGATGGCTGGGGATGGATATGACATTCGTGGCGTAAGGATGTCCCTGGGAAACTAGTCGATATCAAAGCTGGGGAGCTAGCCCAGCTGGCATAGTAGCCTTATATACATGAGTTCTGCTAACTCATGAGAGCATGGTTACATTGGGAATAGATGGTAAACAATAGAAGCACGACATCAGATAGGAAGATAGATGATGTGGGAGATGAGGGAATATTGGGTAAGGGGTGACATGATAGCGAATATAGCGCAATGAGTTATATCTGCATTCTAACTATGTAATTATCTCACACAATCTCGGCTAACGATTACATCATTGATGATTACATTATTGATATCACTAGAGTAAAGGGGGGCCGGATAGCCAGATGTCCCCTGACACCTATCTCCATCCGTTCCGATACTCACCTCGGACTGAACATCACTCCTCTTGCCACCCTCCTCCTCTTACTCCTCTTACTCCTCATGACACCTCCACCCTTCTGTCACTCTCCTACCCTACTTCTGTCTGCTCCGATACTCACCTTCTGTCAGGGATGCATCCGGGGTTGAAGGTGCCTGGGTGTAACACCCAGCACTGAGGCCATTGCAGGGTGTGGAGCGGGCGTGCATACTGACAGGCTGTCACGGCCATGCATTCCGCCTGTTCCCCACCCGTCCCGATGCCACCCGAGCCCGTTACCGCTATGCGAGCATGAGCACGAGCCCTGACCTCAGCCCTATCCTCCCTGAGGACTCCCTGCTCACTCCCCTGCTTGCCCCTAGGCTCCCCTGCACCTGGCTGACTCCCCCACAGCCACACCAACCTTCCTGCCCTGAGTCTGCCTCCGGCACCATGCCCAGCGTGACTCCTCTATCCTGCCCACTCGGCCCCTACAGGGCCGCTACCATTCCCGCCCCGACTCCGGCCCAACTCCGAGTCCAGCGCTGCTATGATACCATCACGCTATCACAGCCCTACGCTCTTTCCTTTATTTATCTGTTATTGTTTGTTTTGACCCTTGGTCATTGCCGGCCGCTATGCGGCCAACCCCACTCCTTATTCTTGTTTGCTTCCGGACCCTTCGGCCTCCGGCCCGGGTCCGCTTCCATTCACCTCTTCCTCCTATATATATCCTGTATGATACTTTATTGTACCTTAGCTCTAATATCGATGTGACCACGACCCCTAAGTCTTGACCCCAACAAGGCAACCCCAGTGAGTCTGAAATGAGGGCCAAGAGACAGCTAGGGGGCACAGCACTCCCTTTAGAGTTGCTGAGGCCAAATGCCCTACCCTCAGGCCTTGTCACAGCATCATGGCCATCACAGCCTATAGCGGCCCACTAATGGTGACCTTCGGTGCCGACCCCGGACCAGTGTCTAACACAGGCCCGGTATGGGATGATGGTCCCTGGCCACTCAGACTGAAGTGGGAACTGTGAGTTGTTATTAAAAAGGGAAACTATGCTACTTACCTGAAGTGGGAACTGTGAGAAGAAGGTTACTTCTTTGGTTCCCACCCCAGGTACCTTTATGTACATGCGGCTTGGGTCACATGAGGTTTGCCATGTCACCCCGCATACAGCCGCAGTCATACAGGTGTCCCCATGGGGGATCCTGAGGGCATGTGCTGGGTTGCACCATGAGGCTGTCTGGGTTGTCTGGGGCTGGGTGTGTCGTGTGCATGTTGCAGGTGGGTCAATAATACATAGATATGGGGAAAGATCATCCATGTAGATAAAGATAGAAGAAAGAACAAAAGGACAGAAGGGAGAACAAGAAATGAGGAACCATGATGAAGGGTGAGGGATAGAGGTGAGTGGGATACCAGGTGAGGGCAGGTGGAGCTGGGTCAGGCAGGTGTGCCCTGACACCTTTGGACCTGACACCATTCCTCTCCTCCACTCCTCTCCCCACTCCTCTCTTCTCTCTCCTCCGACCCTCTTCTTCCAAACCTCCGCCAAGTTACGGCCTTCCGCTGCTGTCCCGTACCCTGTACTTGGACACCGCTCATACATTCACTCCTGTCATATCCATCCCCAGCCATCGACTCCCGGTCCCTCCGATCCCTCCAGTCTACCTCCGCTCCGTCTTCACTAACCTCGGAGCTCCCGTATTCCGCAATCCTCTCGGTACCCCTCAATGGTCACCACCCCCTCCTTTCAATTTATTACCTATGCCTCCCTAAGGAGCCCCGAAGACTTCTGGACAGCTCCGACATCCGCTAGCGCACTCCTGCCTCCGCTGGGTAATACACTCGCCTGCCTTTCCGCTAACCCCGTGACCCGACTCGTCGGTAATATTCAGTTGGCTAATGTTTAACCCCGTTAGCTCTGCTCCATTTGGCTCTGCCATTTGCGGACCCGTCTTCGCTGTAACCATATATATATCCAACTTGTACATAGGTTACACTTCAGTAATAAAATCGACTAGAGTTATCCCCCTTCAGTTCTGGTTGCCAGTTAGTAAGTTAGGGCACAGACGTGTTACTAGGCACAGCGCTCTTGGCATAAGTCGCTGAGGCCGAAGCCCTCCGCCACAGAGACTTTCCTTCGTCTCGAACCTGGCCTCTGACAGCTCCAAGATTCCATCATAGTTCCGACCTCGGACTTTGACTCCACCTTGGCTTAAGTCCATTGCATTGGTGACCTCATACTATGTAAACACCATTGCCAACATTCCTTGGACTTTCAACCCCACCTCTGTAACCTCCATAAGCTCACAACCTCTGAGCTCCATGGATCATACTCGGTGTCAGAGACCAGATTCGAGACAAGGGAGTGTCTCCGTAGCGGAGGGCTTTGGCCTCAGCGACTTCTGCCAAGAGCGCTGTGCCTAGTGACACGTCCGTGCCCTAACTTACTGACTGGCAATCAGAACCTAAGGGGGTAACTCTAGTTGATTTTATTACTGGAGTGTAACCTATGTACAAGTGGGATATATATATGGTTACAGCAAAGATGGGTCCGCAATTGGCGGAGCCGAACGGAGTGGAGCTAACAGGGTTAAACATTAGCCGACTGAATATTACTGACGAGTCGGGTCGCGGGGTTAGCGG
Organism: Cantharellus anzutake; assembly: GCF_015039405.1. Classification (NCBI taxonomy): domain Eukaryota; kingdom Fungi; phylum Basidiomycota; class Agaricomycetes; order Cantharellales; family Hydnaceae; genus Cantharellus; species Cantharellus anzutake. The sequence goes on from NW_024067203.1 coordinate 10,425, forward strand.
AAAGGCAGGCGATAACCCAGAAACGGAAAGGAGGGATAGGCCCAAAGGTGGGCTCTGCAGGGCAGGCGAGTGTATTGCCCAGCAGAGGCGGGAGTGCGCTAGTGGACGTCGGAGCTGTCTGGAAGTCTTTGGGGCTCCGTACTTAGGGAGGCATAGGTAATAAATTGAAATGAGGGGGTGGTGACCATTGAGGGGTACCGAGAGGATTGCGGAATACGGGAGCTCCGAGGTTAGTGAAGAAGGAGCAGAGTTAGACTGGAGGGAACGGAGGGACCAGAAGTCGATGGCTGGGGATAGATATGACACTCGGTACTTTTGCCAATTGTAATGTATCTTTCACGCTTTCCCCTCTCCCTTGTTTGGACTGCTGCTTCTCTCCATTCTAGCCAGTTAGTCATCATCCCCACTTCACCTCATCTTCCTGCCCCTCTGGGCTTTGCCCTCCCTATCTCCTTTCAGATGAACCACAGGTTCTAACCTATGACCTTTCAGTGCCGCTCCACTTCTGTTCCTGCTTGGACGCCTTTGTTCTGATTTGGACCCCCTTTGTGCTATCGTCTCCCTATTATATACAGGCACATGTACATACTCATTTTGGAACTTCAGTCTACAATCGACCTGAAATGCCACCTAGAGACTTCCTGCTCACTGCCTCTGAAATTAGGGACCAAATGGACAAACAGCAATGGCACAGCGCTCTGCATGAGTCGCTGAGGCCAAGGTCCCTCCTTGCTAAGTCTCTGGTTCCCCTCCGGAATTGTCCACCCTCACCCAGTTCTAACAGTGACACAGCACTCCCCTTGAGTCATTGAGGCCAAGGTCCCTCCTTGCTAAGTCTCCAGTTCCACTCCGGAATTGTCCACTCTCACCCTGTTCTAACAACGCTGTAGGCAGGCACAGCCAGTACTGCACAAATGAACCGAATATTGCGATTTCCCCATCCCAGCACATCCCCACTTCACAAAACACATCATCCACATCATCATATACTATTCCTACCCTTCCATGATTTTCTCCTATTTTTCCAGTCCCCACAGACAAAATTCCCATGCTGTTAGAGACCGGAAGCAAGATGAAGGAGTTGTCTCTGTGGCAGAGGGCTTCGGCCTCAGCGACTCAGACCAGGAGCACTGTGCCTAGCTACACATCTGTGCCCTAATTTACTTACTGGCAGTGAGAACTAAAAAGGGGGATCAACTCTAGTCGATTTTATCACTAGGGTGTAACCTATCTACAAGTTAAGTATATATAGTTGGCGGGCCCATGAATGGCAGGACCAAGCAGAGCGGAGCTAACGGAGTTAAACATTAGCTGATTGAATATTACCAACAAGTTGGGTTACGGGTTTAGCGGAGTGGCAGGCTATAACCCAGAAACGGAAAGGAGGGATAGGCCTGAAGGTAGGCTTGCAGGGCAAGCAAGTGTATTGCCCAGCGGGGGTGGGAGTGTGCTAGCAGTCATTGGAGCTGTCCAGAGACCTTTGGGGTTCCTTACTTAGGGAGGCGTAGGTAATATATTGAAAAGAGGGGGTGGTGACCATCGAGGGAGTCAGAGGTGATTGCGGAATACAGGGGCTCCAAGGTTAGTGAAGGAGCAGAGGTAGTCCAGAAGGATCGGAGGTAGTGGAGGATGATGGCTGTAGATGGATATGACACATGCCCACCCAGCAGCGTGGCCACACTCAGATTGGATTTTACTTATCTCAGCAACCACTGTGCTGATTTGGACGATATTGGTACCGTTGGAAACGCGCCATTTAGGAGTACTAGGATCCATGATTAGCGGGAGTTCAATGGCAATGGAGAGAGTTGGGTATTTTTGGTTGGATACCATTTATTGCTTTATTGTTTCCTTGATTATTGTTTTCCCTTCCTTTCCCGATATTGTTTGTTCCCCATATGCTTCACCTAAGCACATGGGGCACATCGCATATTTTTTATCATTTTTATTTGATGATTTCTAATATATACTGTACATGAAGATGTATCTGCCTTTTCCTTTGGACTAGAAACCACCAAGTTTGCCCCTCCCAAGCTTGTAGGGAGGAGTACAACAAAGAATATGACTAAGAAGACCTCTAGATCAGTCCTTGCCTTAGTGTCACCCAGAGAGGTGGGGCAAGAGATTGATTGGAGTACACCATGCACCGCACCAGACCATATTCACCAATACCATTACTGTCATATCCATGCAACTCCGGACCTCCACTCCTGATTCTGGACCTTCCAACACAACATCCAACACTACCTCCAGTCCAACTCCAGTTTACTCCAGGTCTGATCCCAACCTCGTACCTTCCAGACCAGAGCTTGTGATGCTCCACCTCCACCTCCAGAACTCTGGTCACATCTCCACCTCTGGACTTTGACCTCCTCCTCCATCTTATCTCCTTGTATTCCTTATTAAATTTTATTTATTAGGTCTAGCCAATATTCTGGACTTAGACTTCTGACTCCGGACCCTGCAGTCTCTACTGTATGGTGTCATTTAATCCTCTTGTTGCCTTTTCCTTATTTAGATGGCTGCTTCCTTTCCATATTAGTCAGCTGTCATTCCCCACAACCCACTCCACTCTTTCCCCTCTTGGCCTTGCCCTTTTAGGAAGCACCATAGAGTTCCAACCCTTGACCCTTGGGGTTGTTCCCTCATCCAGTCCCCCTTTGTCCTCCTTCCAGTTCCCTTTGTTCCCTTTGGGTTCTCTGACTCCACTCCTGTATTATTATATATACACTCTGTACATAGTTTCCTACAACTAGAGTCGATGACTAGAACCAGAATCGACTGGATTGTCCCCCCAAGAGACTCCCCCTGCTAACCTGAAGTTTAAGGACCATCTTAGACAACAAAGCAACAGCACAGTGCTCCACCTGAGTCGCTGAGGCCAAGGTCCCTCCTTTCCTGAGTCCCTTCTCCGCTCCAGACAATATCACGCTCTTCAAACAATTACCACTTTTCCCTGACCTGCTGGATACCAATTCAGTCCCCATTCTTTCCTGTTTGCCTGCTAGGTTAGATCCCTAGCCCACTTACAACGCTCTCATCTAGGTCCCTTGCCCTGTGGATCCTCTTGAGGATGTCATCTCTTCGCCCTCTACCGAGACCACCTCCATCACATGGGTCTCAAACCAAGTTGGTTGGAGAAGTGTCAGTCCCTCATTGTCATCCTTACCCTTCGGATGGTCCATGCAGTGTGAGAGCACATCAGGTTTCCCCATGAGCTTCCCTGGGTGGTGGATGAGGGTAAAGTGGAATTGGGAGAGGAAGAATGACCACCATGCTTGGCACCAGTTCAGGTGCTGTGCAGTGCAGAAGTATCCCAGGTTACAATGGTGCATATAGATGTCAGCTTTCTCTGCTCCTTGTAGGAAATGCCACCATTCCTCGAGGGCACACACTATTGCAAGCATCTCCTTGTCATACACCTCATAGTTGTGTTCCATGTCTGTGAAGCCTTTTGACATGAAACCCACCAGGTGGAATTCCCCATCTGTCTGGAGCTGAGAAAGGACTGCACCAGTTGCAAAGTTGGAAGTGTCACACTTGAGTTTGAAGTGGCCTGTATCAGTGGGAAAGGCAAGGACAGGGGCAGAGGTGACAGCATCCTTGAGGGAACAGAATGCATGGTCTTCATCTGGCCCCCAGGCCCATGCCCTCATCTTATGGGTTAATGTGTGAAGGGGGTGGGCTGTCTCAGAGGAGTCCTTGATGAACCGGTGATAGAAGTTGACAAACCCTAGGAAGGACTGTACCTCTTTGACCTTGACTGGGGTCAGCCAGTCAAGGACTCTGTGGATTTTCATGGGATCCATTGCAACTGTCAGGGACATGTCCGGGGTTGAGGGGGCCTGTAAGGAGTGGTAACCCCACCCTTTACTTTCTTATCTTATTGTTCATTTGTCTCACATTAAACATGTACTAACAATGTAATTACAATAACGTGGGAATTTGGGAAAAGGCAACAAAGCTTTTTTCCTCCCCATCATTGAATAATCATAGCTCTATACAGCTTAATATTCGATGAACTGAGGACTGAGGCTAACTGGGGTTGGAACCTACACCAACCCCTTACACTGCCCAGGTGTAATGCCTGGCACTGAGGCCCTCATGGGGGGTGGAGCAGGTGTGCGTACTGACAGGCCCGATGTGGAACAATGGTCCCTGGCCACTCAGACTGAAGTGGGAATAGTGAGAAGAAGGTTACTTCTTCGGTTCCCACCCCAGGTACTTTTATGTACATGCAGCTTGGGTCACATGAGGTTTGCCATGTCACCCCACATACAGCTGCAGTCACCTGGGTGTCCCCATGGGGGATCCTGAGGGTGCGTGCTTGCACGTGTGCATGCTGGGTTGCACTGTGAGGCCGTCTGGGGCTAGGTGTGTCATGCACACGTTGCAGGCAGGTCAATAATACATAGATATGGAGAAAGGTCGTCCATGTAGGAAAGAATAAAAGAACAAAAGGAAGGAAGAACAAGAAATGAGGAACAGTGAAGAAGGGTGAGGAATAAAGGTAAGCAGGATACTGGGTGAGGGTGGGTGGAGCCAGGTTGGGTGGGTGTGCCCTGACAGCAACACTCCCCTCAGTGATGACGAGGCTGAGATATTTGATTCAGGTCCACTCAAACTTGCACTTCTCCAGCTTCAGGAAAAGGTTTCTCTTTCACAGCATCTCCAGAACCTTGCAGACGACCTTGCAGTGCTCTTCCAGGTGTCAGGGCACACCTGCCTGACCCAGACCCACCCAATCCCACCACCTGGTACCTCTACCCTTCCCCTGCCCTTCTTCCTCCCTCCTCCCTTTCCCTCTTCTCTCCTCCTCTTTCTTTCTTCTTTCTTTCTTCTTTCTCTTCTTTTATTACATGGATGACTGTCACAAATGTCTTTCCTTGGAGGATAGGTCAATCGCTATCCAGGTGACACTGTTGGGTGGAGCTCAGTGTTCCAGGTCGTCCGACGGTGGGTCGGAGACAGACTGGAGGTGGGGCGGAGCTCCAAGGGTGATGGGGTGTTGAAGGGACTCGGCTTCAGCGACTCGGAACAGAGCACTGTGCCTGGTACCTTCCCATTGTCCCCATTTGTCAGGGGAGCTGGCGATGGAGGAACTGAGGCTGCCAGCAGAAGGGGGTCGGAGGCCCCCCCCTCACTACTTAACGGAGGAGGCATTAGCAAGGGTCAATTGTTCATCACACGATTCATTGGTGTCAAAAACCCCGAACGTAGGGGAAAATGCATGAGTCTGAATGCAGGCAGGGCTCAACTAGAGGGGATCTGAGAGCTCCAGTAGTGGACCGAAGCTTCTCCAGGAAGCTGTCAGGGCACACCCACCTGACCCGGGTCCACCCGGACCCACCCGGCCACACCACACCCGCTCCCCGCTGTCCAACCCTCTCCCTCCTCCTTCCTCTGTCTCTCCTCCCCTTTTCCTTTTCTCTCTTTCTTCCCCTTTTCTTTATCTCATTCCTCTCATCTTCCTTTTCTTGTTTATTTCCTTCTATCTACACGGACCACCTTCCTTTGTATCAATGTACTATTGACCCGTCCGGCCCACACACCCCGGACGGCTCCCCGCTGTGCCCAACACACGCGCATGCAGCGGACGCTCTCGGGATCCCCCACGGGGATACCCGGATGCCTGCGGCTGCCTCCGAGGGTGACGTGGCACTCGTCATGTGACTCAAGCCGCATGTACATAAATGTACCTGAAGTGGGAACCGAAGAAGTAACCTTCTTCTCACATTCTCCACTTCAGGTAAGTAGTATAGTTTTCCCTTTTAATAACAATAACACATTCTCCACTTCAGTCTAAGTGGCCAGGGACTGCTGTCCCTCCCCGGACCCGCCAGCACGTGCGCCCGGTTTGCACCCCGTGAGGGCCCTTCTGCCGGGCGATACATCCGGACCCCCTCTACCCCGGATGCGTCCCTGACAGAAGCCTGGGTCTGCTGGGTGGTACAAGAGGCTCTAAGAAGGATGTGGCCTCAGCAACTTGGAGGGAGTGCTGTGCCTCCGTTACATCTCAGTTAGTCCTTGTATTTCATGTGTCTGAGGTATCTTGTAGAAAGGGGTCGGGACTCACTCAGAGGGACTTGGGGTAACATTTTAGTCGAGATTAGAACTGGGGAAAACTACAGGTTCTAATCTACAAGTATTTATATATGGAGGAATGGGAAGGACTTTAGTCAAAGTCTGAATGATAATGGAAAACACTGAAAGGTGCCGAATGATACCGAGAGGTACTGAAAGGTCCCGAACGATATCCTTAATGGGGAACCGAGGTGTCTGTCACGACCGACAAATCCTGGGGCTCCGTCAGCAGCGAATCAATGCCGATAGGCAAATCCACCGACCCGAAACCCAATCTAACCAGCTGTCATGACCGACAAATCCTGGGGCTCCGTCAGCGGCAAATCAATGCCGATAGGCGAATCCGCCGACCCGAAACCCAATCTAACCAGCCCCCAATCCGATGTCTGGCCCCCTGCCCTATCAACCATGCACTGCATCCAGACCTCCACCCGCATCTGTACCTCTGCCCACCTCCACACCCTCTGGACCTCTGCCACTCCTGGTTGCCCTCCACACCCTGTGGTCAGGCCAACACTCCCCTCCGACCTTGCTGGCCATCATGCTGCCCTTGTTTGTGACAGCACTGACAGACCACCCTCTGTTGCGGACTTGTCAGCACCGCACTGATTTCCATGTCCCTTCACGGACTTGTGTCGGCACCGCACCGACCCCGCTTATTTGCGGACTTGTATCGGCGCCGCGCGCTGACCTCCACTTTTCTCTGGCCATCTTGTCACTCGGCAGCATACCATTCATTCCTTGCCGAGTGCCTATATTGTTCATCCATTCATTCGCTTAACTTGCCAATATTGGCACTTGATCCATGTGCTGATGCACTTCTTATTACCTGTCAATATTGGCACTTGATCCGCTTTTGTTTAGTTCATTGCCTCCCATTTCCCGGGCTCTTGTCCTTCATTCAGTTTGACAATCCCCGCTTATTTCCGTGCCGGACCGCGCCGGACTGACCGGTCCTTCTGTGTTTCCCTCCTGCCTATTTATATCCTGTAAATACTTTCGGGGACCTGAGTCTGAAATCAACTAGAGTACCCCCCCTGTCTGGTCTGAGTCTCTCCTTCTGCAAAGGGGGCTTCCCCCCCTCTGAGTCCGTGCTTGCGGAGTCCGCGCTCCTCCTACAGGTCCGCTCCACCCGCAAGTCTTGTTTGAAGTCCACTGTGAGTGTCAGTCTGTAAATACAGGATCTCCCCCAAACATCAAGCTCAGGGCACAGCGCTCCACCTGAGTCGCTGAGGCTGCGATCCCACTCTGCTAACCTTGAACAGCGCTTCCGGACGCACCGCATATTTCCGCTGTCAGAGACCAGACTTGAGACAAAGGAATGTCTCCGTAACGGAGGGCTTTGGCCTCAGCAACTTCTACCAAGAGCGCTGTGCCTAGTGACACGTCCGTGCCCTAACTTACTGACTGGCACTTAGAACCTAGGGGGGGTAACTCTAGTTGATTTATCTGCTGGGGCGTAACCTATGTACAAGTAGTGTATATATATGGTTACAGCGGAGACGGTTCCGCAATTGGCGGAGCCGAACGGAGCGGAGCTAACGGGGTTAAGACGTTAGCCGACTGAATATTACCGACAAGTCGGTTCGCGGGTTTAGCGGAAAGGCAGGCGTTAACCCAGAAACGGAAAGGAGGGATAGGCCCGAAGGTGGGCTCTGCAGGGCAGGCGAGTGTATTGCCCAGCGGAGGCGGGAGTGTGCTAGCGGACGTCGGAGCTGTCCGGAAGTCTTCGGGGCTCCGTACTTAGGGAGGCATAGGTAATAAATTGAAATGAGGGGGTGGTGACCATCGAGGGGTACCGAGAGGTTTGCGGAATACGGGGGCTCCGAGGTTGGTGAGGGGGAAGCGGAGTTAGAATGGAGGGATCGGAGAGACCGGAAGTCGATGGCCGGGGATGGATATGACATCCGCCTGCATATCCGCGTGCGCGCTCCAACAGACCTCTGCATCACCTCCGACCTCAACTCAGACAGAACCCAATCCACCTTCTATCCGTCTTCAGACAGTATGTCCGACTCTGACAATATTTCGACTCCGACAATAATCCAGTCTCTGACAAAATCCCGTCTCTGACAGTGTCGGGTCAAGGAGGGTGGAGTAAAAGGCCAGAGGATGAATGGGAACGAGAAATGGGTAAGAGGGGGTTAGCCGACTGAATGGAAAGAAGAAGATAGTTGTGCTATAAATGGAAGGTGACTAATAAGTGATGACGTGAGTGGGGTCACCAAAGGATGTGGGTAGCTCCTGTCAGGGTTCAGCACCCTGCCCTAGGGTGCCCCAGACTCCCCAACCAATCCCTTCCTTCCATTCCTTCATTGTTGCCTTGTTGTTGCCTTTCTGTGTTGTGTATCCGTGCACATGGGATAGCGTGGGAACTTTCTGAGCGAGCAGCTCGCCCAGAATGTTCCCACGGGTCACAGCCACAGTTCTGGGCAAGCAACTCGCCCAGAACGTTCCCACGCTTACTGGGCACTGCCACCTGGATGCTCCCTCCGGGTCACACTACACAACTCTAGGAGCTGTATAGTTGTGGGCATGTGACCCATTCCTTTATATAGCAACCATGCGGGGAGATGAGACCTTTACCCTTCTTCTCATCTCATACCCCGCATAGGCAAGTGTATATATTATCTTTCCTTTTACTATACATCTCATACCCTGCATAGTGTGAGGACAGGTTAGATAGGGGTTGAGGTCAGGGAGCCTCCGAGTCCGAGGCCGGGCCCTGACAGCTCCGAAGGTGGAGTTACGTATCCGAAGGAAGTTGGGTGACTCCAATAAATGAAATGGGTGGGGGAATGGTTTAGGGGTACATATGTCACAGGATGTCGGAGATCCGTCAGGAGATTGGAGCAAATCTGGAGTCTGTGAATGTTTGTTAGACACTGGTCCGGGGTCAGCACCAAGGGTCACCGTTGCGGGCCGCTATAGGCCGCGATGGCCATGATGCCATGAACAAGGCCTGGGGGTAGGGCATTTGGCCTCAGCAACTCTAAAGGGAGTGCTGTGCCCCCTAGCTGTCTCTTGGCCCTCATTTCGGACTCACTGGGGTTGCCTTGTTGGGGTCAGGACTTAGGGGTTGTGGTCACATCAATATTAGAGCTAAGGTACTATAATGTAGTATACAGGATATATATATGAAGATAGAATGAATAGAAGCGGACCCGGGCCGAAGGCCGAAGGGTCCGGAAGCAAATAGGAACAAAGAGCGGGGTTGGCCGCACAGCGGCCAGCAATGACCAAGGGTCAAAACAAACAATAACAGATAAATAAATGAAGGGGTGTAGGGCTGCGATAGCGGCGATGGTATCATAGTGGAGTAGGCAATGTCGTGGAGTCACGCTAGGTCAGTGCCAGAAGCAGACTCAGGGCAGGGAGGTTGGTGTGGCTGTGGGGGAGTCAGCCAAGTGTAGGGGAGCCTAGGGGCAAGTGGGGGAGTGAGCAGGGAGCCCTCAGGGAGGATAGGGCTGAGGTCGGGGCTTGAGCTCGCACTCGCACAGCGGGAATAGGCTCGGGCGGCATTGGGATGGGTGGCTAACGGGCTGGAATGCATGGTCGTGACAATGTTCTGACTTGGGACCGAGCTTCCGGGATGGGAGTGGCCAAGGTAAGGTGTGCTGCAACCAGGCCGGAGCTGAGACAGTAAGGGAGGGAGGTGACTTGGGGAGTGGGGAGTTATGGTGTAGGGGATGATGAAGTTGTTAGGAAGGTGTGATGTGGTGGGAGAGTGCGGGGTCGGGATTCTTGCCTCTTTATTTATACATCTTCTTACCCACAGTAGGTTGTGCCCTGGATAGGGCTGGTTACACCACAGGGCTGTGGACCATAGAGGAGGGTCATGGGGACCTGGGAGTCATTGTCAGGGATGCATCCGGGGTAGAGGGGGTCCGGATGTATCGCCTGGCAGAGGGGCCCTTGTGGGGTGAAAACTGGGCATGTGTACTGGCAGGTCCGGAAAGGGACAGCAGTCCCTGGCCACTCAGACTGAAGTGGAAAATGTGAAAGAAGGTTACTTCTTTGGTTCCCACTTCAGGTACATTTATGTACATGTGGCTTGAGTCACATGACGGGTGCCATGTCATCCTCAGAGACAGCTGCAGCCATCTGGGTGTCCCCATGGGGGATCCCAAGAGCGTCCACTGCATGTGCATGTGCTGGGCACAGTGGGAAGCTGTCTGGGGTGTCTGGGCTGGACAGGTCAATAGTACATTGATAGAAAGGAAAGGGGTCCATGTAGATAGAAGGAATAAACGGAAGAGAATGATGAGAAGAATGAAATAAAGAAAGGAGAAGAAAGAGAGAGAAGAAAGAGGGGAAGAGGGAGGAGGGAGGAAGGAGAGGGATGGACAGTGGGGTAGCAGGTGAGGTGTGGCTGGGTGGGTCCGGGTGGACCCGGGTCAGGCAGGTGTGCCCTGACAATCATCCCCTGACATCGACACAGAGGCTCTCCATTGAGACATCCTGCCATCCCTCTCCTCCGACACCACAATCTCTTCTCATCTCGCTTCCCCCAACCTCCCCAATTTCCGCTGGTCCATTGATGCCGAAGGCCTGTTAAGGCTGGACAACTGCATTTATGTTCCGGACTCCAATGATCTTCATCTCCACTTATTGCAAGACAAACATGACCACCAGCTCTCCGGACACTTTGGTCAAAACCGGACCCTGGAGCTAGTCCGTCGTGATTATACCTGGCTGGGTATCCATAACTTCGTCAAGAACTACGTGTCCTCTTGTACTTCTTGTGCCCATGCCAAAGTTCCTCGTCACAAGCCTTATGGCTTACTCAAACAACTCCCCATCCCTGATCGCCCTTGGAACTCCATCTCAATGGACTTCATCAAACAACTACCCTCCTCTTCCAGATTCACTTCCATCTTGTGTCAAGGCACACCCAGCTGACCCCACGCCGCACCCCACACCATACTGCCCCACTCCGCTCCCCCTGCTATCACTCCCATCCCTCCTTTCCCCCTTTCCTATTTCTATTCCATGGTCGATTTCCCTTTTCTCCATGTACTATTACACACCTGACCCTGCCCCCCCTGATTGCCGCATGCACCGAATGCGTTCCCACCTACTGAGCAACCACCTCTGGGATCTCCCATGGAGACCCCCAGGAAGGTGTGGCTGTGTGCAGAGATGACATGGCTCCCTCCACGTGACCCTAACCGCTTGTATATAATAGCGCCTGGGGTGGGAACAGAAGAAGCAGCCTTCTTCTCAACTTCCCACTTCAGGTAAGTACTGTAGCTTTCCCCTTTAATGATAATCCAACTTCCCACTTCAGACTAAGTGGTCAGGGATGCTCACCCCATGATGGGACCACCGCTATGCATAGCCAACACCTGTCCCATCGAGTCCCTTGTGCCAGGATCTTGCCGCTTTCGGAGCTGTCCCTGACATCTTGGTCGTTGTGGACCACCTGTCCAAACAGTGCATCCCCATTCCTACCCATGATACCATCACCCCTCCGGAACTGGCCAAGCTATTCCTCCTCCACATGTTCTCCAAGCATGGAGTTCCCTCCCACGTCACCTCCCCCAGGGGCCCGGAGTTCATTTCTCATTTTTTCCATTCACTTGGTAAAGCCCTCGACATCTGCCTCCACTTCACCTCCAGTTATCATCCGGAAGGAGATGCAGAGTGTTAGAGACCAGAGTGAGACGAAGGAGTTGTCTCCATGGCAGAGGGCTTCGGCCTCAGTGACTCAGATCAGGAGCGCTGTGCCAAGTTACACATCCATGCCCTAATTTACTTACTGGCAACGAGAACTAAAAAGGGGGATCAATTCTAGTCGATTTTATCACTGGAGTGTAACCTATCTACAAGTTAAGTATATATAGTTACAGTGAGGCGGTCCCGTGAATGGCAGGACCGAGCGGAGTGGAGCTAACGGAGTTAAACATTAGCTGACTGAATATTACTGACAGTCAGGTTACAGAGTTAGGGGAATGGCAGGTGATAACCCAGAAACGGAAAGGAGGGATAGGCCCGAAGGTAGACTTGCAGGGTAAGCAAGTGAATTGCCCAGTGGGGCAGGAGTGCGCTAGCGGATGTTGGAGCTGTGCGGAAGCCTTCGGGGCTCCATACTTAGGGAGGCGTAGGTAATATATTGAAAAGAGGGGGTGGTGACCATCAAGGGAGTCGGAGGTGATTGCAGAATATGGGGGCTCCAAGGTTAGTGAAGAAGGAGTGGAGGTAATCCGGAAGGGTCGGAGGTAGTGGAAGACAATGGCCATGGATGGATATGACAGACAGACCGAACAGATGAACCAGGCACTTGAGCAGTACCTATGCATCTATAGTAACTATCAGCAGAATAATTGGTCTGAACTCCTACCTCTCACGGAGTTCGCATACAATAACACTCCAAATGCCACCACAGGTGTCTCTCCATTCTTTGCCAAGAAAGGCTACCATCCAAACATCACTGTTCACCTGGAGTGAGACTTAACATCGGTATGCACCCAGGAGTACTTGATAGATCTCGACTCTGTCAGGGCCCAGCCTCTGTCCAGGGGCGGCCCTACCTCAGAGCTGGACACTTGCGGTGTCCCAGGCAGCCAGGTGCTGGGTCCTACCCCAAGCTCCTCAAACTCACTAAGTGGGGATTGAGTTGTCATGTATTATGGAAGGTAGCTGTCAGAGACCAGATTCGAGATGAAGGAATGTCTCCATAGTGGAGGGCTTCGGCCTCAGCGACTTCTGCCAAGAGCGCTGTGCCTAGTGACACGTCCGTGCCCTAACTTACTGACTGGCAATTAGAACCTAGGGGGGGTAACTCTAGTTGATTTTACTACTGGGGTGTAACCTATGTACAAGTGGGATATATATATGGTTACAGCGGAGCTAACGGGGTTTAAACATTAGCCGACTGAATATTACCGATGAGTCGGTTTGCGGGGTTAGTGGAAAGGCAGGCGATAACCCAGAAACGGAAAGGAGGGATAGGCCCGAAGGTGGGCTCTGCAGGGCAGGCGAGTGTATTGCCCAGCGGAGGCGGGGGTGCGCTAGCGGACATCGGAGCTGTCCGGAAGTCCTCGGGGCTCCGTACTTAGGGAGGCGTAGGTAATAAATTGAAATGAGGGGGTGGTGACCATCGAGGGGTACCAAGAGGATTGCGGAATATGGGGGCTCCGAGGTTAGTGAGGGAGGAGCGGAGTTAGACCGGAGGGATCGGAGGAACCGGAAGTCGATGGCCGGGGATGGATATGACAGTAGCTACAACTTGCCTAAGCAGGGATTGAGTTGAGAAGAAGGGTAAGTTTCCCTATTCCCTGCTTGGCTGCTATAAAAGGGAAATGTACTGTACAGTTCATAACGTGACTAAGGGTGGAAGCCGAGTATGTCCCTGCAATGTGTTAGACACTGGTCTGGGGTCGGCACTGAAGGTCGCCATTGCGGGCCGCTATAGGCCGTGATGGCTGTGATGCTAGGGCATTTGGCCTCAGCGACTCTAAAGGAGCGCTGTGCCCCCTAGCTGTCTCTTGGCCCTCATTTCAGACTTACTGGGGTTGCCTTGTTGGGGTCAGGACTTAGAGGTCATGGTCAAATCGATATTAGAGCTAAGGTACAATAAAGTAACATACAGGATATATAGTGAGAAAGAATGAATGGAAGCGGACCCGGGCTGAAGGCCGAAGGGTCCGGAAGCAAAAATAAGGAGCGGGGTTGGCCACATAGCGGCTGGCAATGACCGAGGGTCAAAACAAACAATAACAGGTAAATAAAGGAAGGAGTGTAGGGCCATGATAGCAGCGATGGTATCATAGCGGCGCTGGACTCGGAGTTGGGCCGGAGTCGGGTGCAGGAATGGTAGCGGCCCTGTAGGGGCCAAGTGGATAGGGTAGAGGAGTTGCGCTGGGCACGGTGCTGGAGGCAGACTCAGGGTGGGAAGGTTGGTGTGGCTGTGGGGGAGTCGGCCAGGTGCAGGGAAGCCTAGGGGCAAGTGGGGGAGTGAGCAGGGAGTCCTCAGGGAGGATAGGGCTGAGGTCGGGGCTCGTGCTCACGCTTGCATAGCAGGAATGGGCTTGGGCGGCATCGGGATGGGCGGCTAATGGGCCGGAATGCACGGCCGTGACACAATGCGGAAGAGGTGTCACATGGGTTAAGGCGAGTTGCTTGCCTTGACCCATGTGATTTTTCCCACGGGTTCGCATGCGGGCTGTAGTTGTAAGAGGTGTGTAAAGATGGGAGGATCAGGGAAGTGGGGGAGGTCAGGGAAGGTGTTAGAAACGGGCGGATACAGACGACTCCGGAGTGGAATCGGAGACTTAGCGTGGAGGGACCTTGGCCTCAGCGACTCAAGCGGAGTGCTGTGCCATTGCTGTTTGTCCATTTGGTCCTTAATTTCACAGTAGGCGAGCAGGAAGTCTCTAGGGGGCATTTCAGGTCGATTTCGGACTGAGCCAAAACGAGTATGTACAAGCGCCGATATATATATAATGGAGGGGGCAAAAGCACAAGGGAACAAAGGGGAACCAAATTGGAACGAAGACGTCCGAACGGGAACAAAGGGCAGAAGAAGCGGAGCGGTACCGAAGGTCATAAGGCAGGACCTGTGATACGTCCGAAAGGAGGTAGGGAGGGCGAGGCCCAGAGGGGCAGGAGGATGAGGAGAAGTGGGGATGATGACTAACTGGCTAGAATGGGAAGAAGCAGTAGTCCAAATAGGGATGAGGGGAAAATGCGAGAGATACATTACAAGCGGCGAAAGTGCCGAAGGCGATCCGCGAAGCTTGGAGGTTGCGGAGCTTACGGAGGTTATGGAGGTGGGGTTGAAAGTCCGAGGAATATTGGCAATGGTGTTTACGTAGTATGAGGTCACCAATGCAATGGACTAAGACCGAGGTGGAGTCAAAGTCTGAGGTAGGGACTGTGACGGAGGCTCGGAGCAAAGGTACGAGCGGTGCCCGAGTACGAAGTACAGGACAGCGGTGGAAGGTCGTAACTTGGCGGGAGGTTGGCGGAAGAGTACCAGAGGGAGGAGAGAGGAGAAAGGTAAGAGGGAAGGAGTGGCGGAAAGGAGAGTTGTCTGGTCCGAAGGTGAGTATCGGAGTGGACAGGGAAAGCGTAGGGGGTGACGGAAGGGTGGCGTTGTTGTGAAGGAGGAGCGGAGGAGGAGGAGGAGGAGTAGTGGTAGGAGGGTGGCGAGAGGGGCGGTGTTCGGTCTGAGGTGAGTATCGGAGCGGACGGAGATAGGGGAGGAGAGGGAAGGAGGAGTAGAGGTGGCGTGGGGGGTAGAAGGAGGTGTGTTGCCAGGACCGAAGGTGAGTATCGGAACGGGCAGCGGTAGGGTATGACTCCGGAGGTGAAGAGGGTGGAGGTCCGGAAGTCGGGTCGGGGTCGGGTATGCACGGATATGACAGAAGGTGGTTCCGGGGTTGTATGGTCAGGTGTGGTTGCCCTGACAGAACTCCCTCCATCACTTCCTTCGCAAGGAAATGCACCATGCTCAGATCTGTTACCAGGGCCTGGCAGACTCCTGTCAGAGTCCTGTTCCAGCTTTCAAGGTAGGAACTTTGGTCTACATAAAGGCCAAGTATTTCCGCTCCACCCAACCTTCCAAGAAGCTCTCCAAGAAAAACCTCGGCCCTTTCGAGATCATCACCCATGTCGGAACCCACTCCCTCACTCTCTGCCTGCCAGAAAACATGCAAGCCATCCACCTGGTATTCCATGTCTCACAGATCGAACCTTCCATCCCAAATGTCATTCCGCACCACCACCAACCACCTCTGCCTCCAATAGAAATCAAAGGTGAAATGGAGTTCGAGATCGAGGAGATTCTCGACTCCAAGATTGACTGATGTAGACACAACAAGTTGCTCTACCTGGTCAAGTGGTTAGGCTATGAAGGGACTGACTGTCAGGGCGTGGGAAAAAAGCGTTACTGTGACTTGCCATCGGCGACTGTTAAGGTCCGCTACTCTGGCATAACAGCCTGTTAAGGGCAGGGATGACAATCGTGGTGAAGCAGGGTTTTGGCTTCAACGACTCGTCCATGAGTGTTGCACCTTGTACTTGATGTGGCCCTGATATTTCAGAGGGCAGAGGGTGCGACTGGGTCAGACAGGGAGCACAGGGGGTAACCCTAGTTGATTTTTGAACTAAAGTACAAGGTAGTGTACAACCGGTATTTAAGTGTAACAGAATGAATAGGAATAAGTCGCCAGATCTCATGGAGATTGCAGGCGGCTTTAAGAAGGAACAAAAACAAACAAAGAGCGTGGGAGAAGGACAGCTGTGCACGGCCATCAAGAAAACAAGCGTAATAAGGAATGACTCATAGGCCCATGATGGGCTGTGGAAAAGGTAGCAGTGACAGGGAGGGATGATGGGCTTGTCCAGGTGGCGTTGGGTGGGCAGCGGAGTTAACGGGGTCGAAGCGGAGGAGGGAGAAGGTGTGGGAGGTGGTCACCTGACCGTGGGAATTGCCGGGTCGTGACAGTATCCCCCTTGGGACTGAACCCTTGAAGTCCCATGCATGTGCGTGAGAATCCTGCGGCCTGTCATATCCATGCATACCCGATCCCGACCCGACTCCCGGACCTCCTCCTTCTCCACCTCCGGAGTCCTACCCTACCGCTGTCCGTTCCGATATTCACCTTCGGTCCTGGCACCACACCTCCCTCCCATGCCACCTCCACTCCTCCGTCCCTCTCCTGTCCCATCTCCATCCACTCTGATACCCACCTCGGACCAAACACCACCCCTCCCGCCACCCTCCTACTCCTCTGCTCCCTCCTCACAACACCTCCACCCTTCCATCATCCTCCTACTCTTCTCCCATCTGCTCCGATACTCACCTTCGGACCTGACAACTCTCCTTTCTGCCACTCCTTCTCTCTTCCCTCTGGTCCTCTTCCACTGACCTCCTGCCAAGTTACAACCTTCCGCTGCTGTCCCATACTTCATACTCAGGCACCGCTCATACCTTTGCTCCGAGCCTCCATCATAGCTCCTACCTTGGACTTTGACTCCACCTTGGCCTTAGTCCATTGCATTGGTGACCTCATACTACGTAAACACCATTGCCAATATTCCTCAGACTTTCAACCCCACCTCCGTAACCTCCATAACCTCCATAACCTCCATAACCTCCGAGCTCCACAGATCATCTTTGGCACTTTTGCCGCTTGTAATGTATCTCTCGCGTTTTCCCCTCATCCCTATTTGGACTGCTGCTTCTTCCCATTCTAGCCAGTTAGTCATCATCCCCACTTCCCCTCATCCTCCTGCCCCTCTGGGCCTCACCCTCCTTACCTCCTTTCGGACATACCACAGGTTCTGCCTTATGACCTCTGGTACCGCTCCGCTTCTGTCATCCCTTTGTTCCCATTCGGACGCCTTCGTTCCGATTCGGATCCCCTTTGTTTCCTTGCGCTTTTGCCCCCTCCATTATATATATCGGCGCTTGTACATACTCGTTTTTGTCCTTAGTCTAAAATCGACCTGAAATGCCCCCTAGAGACTTCCTGCTTGCCTACTGTGAAATTAAGGACCAAATGGACAAACAGCAATGGCACAGTGCTCCGCTTGAGTCGCTGAGGCCAAGGTCCCTCCTTGCTAAGTCTCCGGTTCCCCTCCGGAATCGTCTGCCCTCGCCCAGTTCTAACACGGCCTATGCCGGGTTTGATTCCAACAGTGATCTGAACAAAAGGACTTAACTTTGCTGTCACAACCCAAGATGCCCCCTAAGGCTCACACAATGGGCCTCTCTGCCTGGAAGATTGAAGACCTCCAGTATGACTCCAGCAACGAGCAGGAGCTCATGCTCCAGAAACACCAGGAATGCCACAGATGGCACCAGGTTGAGGCTGATTGCATGGAGGAATTGTGTTGCACAGAAGAGGCTTGCTGCGAGGCAGAGCAACTAGCGGCAGCTCATCTTGCTGCTGAAGAAGAGGAGAAAAAGAAAAGGAAGGCAGCTGAGCCGGTGACAGGGAAGGTGAGTAGTCCTGGTCGACTGATTGGGGGCGCAGGGTGCTACTGATCATCCTGATCGTTTCGATCACAGCGTCCTGCGGCCAGTAACCGACCATCTCCAGTGGGAGACGATCCCCCTCCTTGTGATTGTTGCCTCCAGCATAAGGTTGCCTGCATCTTGGGTACAGGCAATTGCAGTGTTTGCGCCAAGTGCCAGAGGCTGAAGCAGAAGTGTCAATGCAGGGACTGGATGTCACCTGTGGCAAAGTGCCCATGAGTGAAAGGGCCTAAGGAGGACGCTGAGGCGTTGGAAGTGGACAATGACGAATCGGATGATGAGGGCGAGAGTTCCACTGAGGATCACCTTGCGCAGATCCATGAGGCGATCCTGGCCATGAACAAGACTCTGACAGGCCTGACCGCTATAGCAGGCTGCCTGCTCAAATATGTCACCGATACTGAGGAATGGCACCTAATGGACATGCAGTCGAGAAGGGAGCACGCAGAGGCTGAGGAGTGGGGTGCAAGATTGGGTGGAGAGAGAGTTGGGCAGGCTGAGACTAGTACCTCTGACTCCTATTCCACTCTGTTGTTAGATTCTGCCTTTACTGATTAACAATCCTATCCTCTGTCATCAAGTGTGTTGTGGTCCCAGCTTTGCTGGATATCGTGGGTGGAAATCGGCGACAAGATCCGAGGCATGTTCCAGCCCCATAGCAGGGAGCCACTCAGTTTCCTTGTCAGTGCCTTCGTACCCAAGCCAACGTACCAGGTACAGCAGCTTGCAGCTGCGCCATCAGTCAGTCTTGGAATCCAGGATCTCAGCGATCTTGTACTTGAGTTCGCCGTCAATCTCAACTGGTGGCGGCGGAGGCTGTTCCTGGTTAGGGATGGAATTGGCCATCAAACAAGCGAAGCTGCATCATGGGTACAGAGTAGGTCTGTAAATTGTGTGTATTAACAAGCTTAGTATCAATAAAACAATCAGAAGATCCTGAATCAATTAGAGCGGGAAAAACAAAAGAGGGATCACAGTTAGTAGGAGAAAGTGAGGGTGGACCATTAGCGGAAAACATTTTTGAATGGGGGATAGAGGCCCCGGAATTGGAAAACAAAGGAGAGCCAGGGGCATTCCCCTTGAAGCAGGAAATTGACCATCGCAGGAACCGAAAGAAACAGAGAAAGAGAGAGAATTGGGGTCAGATAGGGCAGACGCATTCAAGCACACCTCCCTCTTTGCACGAAGGGGTTGAGTACAACCCTCCAATTGTGCAGCATCCGGAGGGTTGCCAGTTAGTTTTTTGCATCAGACAACAAGTCTGACTCCAGCTCTGGTGTCGTGGCCGGTTCTGGGGTGGCAACTTTGGCTGCTCTGGCCTTGGATGCACTCGACCCGGCCTTGTGGCAATCCTTAGCTATGTGTCCTGGCTTACCACAGAACATGCATAGGTTATTGTCGAAGCGCTGTTGATGCTCTTCTTTGGTCAGCCTGCCATCTTTCCCAAGTTTTGCGATGAGGTCAGACTTTGGCTTACTGTTGGCATGCTTGTCCTTTGGTTTATTGTTAGTGGATGTGGAGGGTGTGGCAGGAGAAGGTGCAGCGGATTGGTGAGATTTGGTGGGATGCGGTTTTTGGGAGCCTTTGTCATGGGTGTCAGAGGCAGGTTTACTGTGCCAATCAGTCTGGGTTTTTCGTTCCCAGTAATGCATATCAATTTCATCAGCGAGGTCCCATAGGTTGTATAACGATGTTGGTTTACCAAACCGAGTGATTTCATCCTTGATGTGATCGGGCAGACCGCAGTAGAACAGGCACAGAGGGCTCCTTCACCCCAGTTGTCCAACTTACCCGCATAGCAGTTGAACTCGGTGACGTACTTCCCGATGGGTTGTCCATCCTTCATTGTTAGGTTGAACAAACATTCTTCAGCCTCGCCAACGGGATCGTGCGGGCCGAAGTTACGTTCAAGTTCTCCCACAAACCTTGTCCAATCATTCATCCACCATGGTTCTCAACTGGGGTGGTGACCATAAAGTATGTCGGGCTTGAACCAGTCCAGTGCCACCCCCTTCAAGTAAGAGATGGCAAACAGTACCTTGTCAGCCCCGGTCAGGAATGCTTGGGTGCGGGTCCTAAAATTTACTTTGCATTGGACGAAGAATGCTCGAAGTTTGTTACGGTCAGAGCCATCAAATGGTTCAGGTTCACGGACCTTCTTACGGGCCAGTTCAGGACAAGGCAGCGGTGGAGGAGCTGGGGGTGATGCCAGCGGCGGAATTATCTGGCAGATGTCGTGAGTGGTTCAAGCAAGATCAGTGATCGCTTTACTAAGCATAAAGACCATCTGTCCCTTCGGCAGGGCTTGCTCAGCTTGCTTGGTATCGATTTCTTCGATCTCCTCATCGACAGTGACCGGCAGATCAGTGGGTAACTCCTCTCGTGGCGCTGGCTCAGGCTCTGGTTCGGGTTCTGGCACCGGCTCAATTGGTGTCTGGGCCGTTACCTTGGCCTCATTACTAAGTGAATTGCTGACAACTCGCTTGGCATTCATTGCCAGCAGTATCAATGGCGTTTCACTGGTGTGGAGGACCATAAGTCTGCCTGGTCTGCCATGAAACTCTTGAATAAAGGTTCGTCCGACTCTTCCCTATCAAATAATACGCAGGAGGTATACTGCACATATGGTGATGCAGAAGTACCAGCCACTGGTGGGTGGGTCTGAGAACGGGTTCTGGGTTTGCGAGACATTGTTTAATGTCAAAAGCAAGGGGAGTTCAAAAATACTGTCAGGGCATGAGAAAAAGCGTTACCGTGACTCGCTGTCGGCAACCGTTAAGGTCCACTACTCTGGTGTAACAGCCCGTTAAGGGCGGGGATGACAATCGCAGCAAAGTGGGGTTTTGGCTTCAATAACTCATCCATGAGCGTTGCACCTTGTACTTGACGCGGCCCGGATATTTCAGAGGGCAGAGGGTGTGACTGGGTCAGACAGGGAGCACAGGGGGTAACCCTAGTTGATTTTAGAACTAAAGTACGAGGTAGTGTACAACCGGTATTTAAGTGTAACGGAATGAATAGGAATAAGTCGCCAGATCTCACAGAGATTGCAGGCAGCTTTAAGAAGGAACAAAAACAAACAAAGAGCGTGGGAGAAGGACAGCCATGCACAGCCATCAAGAAAACAAGTGTAATAAGGAATGACTCATAGGCCCGTGACAGGCCATGGAAAAGGTAGCAGTGACAGGGAGGGATGACAGGCTTGTCCAGGCGGTGTCGGGTGGGCAGCGGAGTTAATGGGGTCGAAGCGGAGGAGGGAGAAGGTGTGGGAGGTGGTCACCTGACTGTGGGAATTGCCGGGTCGTGACACTGACGAGGAGACACAATGGCTCCTTGCCAGTGAACTTGATCATGCCTCTGACCTCGTCAAAGCTTCCCACTCTTGGTATCCAGACACACCTGGACCTGAAGCTCCTTAGGAACCTCGACTCCTCTCCCATCTCTCCTTTCCCTCCAACTCCTCATTTCATTTTCATTTTTTTCTTTTCTGTAAGTACAGCTTCCCTCACCTTACTAATTCTGGGCCTTCAAGGGTTCAGGCCTAAGAAGGGGATACTGTCATATCCATCTATGGCCATCATCCTCCACTACCTCCGATCCTTCGTCACTAACCTCGGAGCCCCCATATTCCGCAACCACCTCCGACTCCCTCAATGGTCACCACCCCCTCAAGTCAATATATTACCTACGCCTCCCTAAGTATGGAACCCCAAAGGCTTCCAGACAGCTCCGATGTCCACTAGTGCACTCCCACCCCTGCTGGGCAATTCACTTGCTTGCTTGCCCTGCAAGCTTTGGGCCCATCCCTCCTTTCTGTTTCTGGGCTATAGCCCACCATCCTGCTAACCCCATAACCCGACTCATCGGTAATATTCAGTTGGCTAATGTTTAACTCTGTTAGCTCCACTCTGCTCAGCCCTGCCATTCATGGGCCCGCCCTTGCTGTAACTATATATATACATAACTTGTAGATAGGTTACACCCCAGTGATAAAATTGACTAGAGTTAATCCCCCTCTTTAGTTCTTGCTGCCAGTAAGTAAATTAGGGCATGGACATGTAACTTGGCACAGCGCTCCTGGTCTGAGTCGCTGAGGCTGAAGCCCTCCACCACAGAGATGTATCCTTTGTCTCGCATCCGGTCTCTAACACACACCATGTTTATTACTCTCATTGTTGTCAAGATGAGGACCCATCATTATGATGACAACTATCTCAGTGACAATGTTGCTGTTGATGCAGCAAGGTCCATGACGATGCACAGGACCATGTTGACTCACCCATCCAGTCCTGGCCCATCAGGATCCATGCTGCACAAACAAATGAGGAACTGAACCCCTCATATCCCTACCTTCGTCAACAACAATGCCATTGTTGATTATTCACTTTATTCCTCACCATCACTGTCGATGACAATGTTCCATTCCTTGTTCTCAATGGCATTGAAGCCAGTTCCCTTTTGAAATTGCAGCGATGACAAAGTGGCTCCGTTGTCAACAATGTTGTCATCAAGAACTGGGCACATATGTTCCAGGAGAATGTCTAAGTGGGCTTTGCCTACAAACTACTATTATAGCCTCCTGCAATGAGTGTGCCCCCCTTTGCATACATTCTTCATATGTAAAGTATTAAATTTCTTTAAACAATGCTTGTCTTTCTTTCCTCTCAATTCATATGCTTGTGCCCTGTCTGCGATTGAATATCGCAAGGGAGGAGGATGTGAGGCCCCAGCCTATGTCTATGTTCCACTCACAACATCAATTGATGTTGTGTTGTCTAATAATTATGTTGCAATGCTAATATAGCATTGCAGATGCTTCTCTATTTATTTGTGCCAAGAATGTATAAGATTGTATATAAACCCCCAGGGTAGCTGTAAAGGGTGGACCAGCCTTTACCTCTACCCCATGTCAGGGCATGTCTTTGGGTTGGCAGCATAAGTAGTGCATTACCACATGACCCATATTCCCATCAGCTTCAACTTCTTTTTCACTTCTTCATCTCCAGTTTGATCCAGTCTGCAGCTGTTGGTCATGATGCCACATGACCTTCTATCTTCTTTGATCTGATACTACCAGTTATTAGTTAGTCGACTAGTTACCATCTCTACCATGTACATAAGACCATGTGCTGGTGTGGGCATGTCCCCCAGCTTTGCTATCAACTAGGTTTCTGGGGCATCCTTCACTGCAAGTGTTACGGGGATGGGGGAAATTCCCCATTCCTCGATCCGTTCTTATAGTGGGATGAGTGAGGTCATATCTGGTCTGTACCATAACAGGATATGTAATCGATGAGTGGTCCCAGTCTGGCCTGGGGGTGGACGATCGAATTCCCATCGATCGTGATTGGTGATGTAGTGAGCTATTAAGGGATTGATGGTAGGTAGTCAGAGATGCCAGGACGGACGGGTCAGCCACGGGTACTTGGCGCTCCTCAATGGAGCGTACCGTGTGCGAGGTCGCAACTTGTGAGATGGGTGAGAACTTCATATAGTTGCCATCGGGTACTTGGCATTCGCAGTGTGAACATACCGGTAGCGGGTTGATGTCATAAGCGTGCAATGAGGACTGACTAGTAGGGCCTTCGGTGACTTGGCGTTCCCAAAGGGAACGTACCGTTGGCGGGGAAACATGATGACTGGCGTAGGAGGGAACAGACGGTGGATGGGCGGCGACTTGGCGTTCGCGTAGCGAACGTGCCGGCATCACGGGAAGGTGGGCCTCAAAGTATTCACGATCTCCATGATCGTGAGGTGACATCGTATGTTGAGTACTGGGGGGAGAGCGGAGTGATGAAGACCCATAGGGTACAGATTCAATAGGACGATACACATGTCGAGAGTCTTCGACTCTCGACCTCGAGTTCTCGCGGCGAGGACCGTTAGAGGACTCGATATAACCAGACTTATAAGACATATTGAGAGTTGTACAGTCACACGGGTTCAGTTGAGTCACAGGGAGGGTTGTTACAGAAGACGGTACACGAGACAGTTGTAGAGCAGTTGTTAGTTAGCGGGAACCACCTTCGGTGGTTTCCGTACAAGACACGTGACTATCTACAAATGGTAAGGTCGCGGGAAATCCCGCGAAACACAAACAACCTCGGCCAGCACCAAAACCCCAATGGGGAAAGCTTTGCACGAGGGGGGGAAAGGGGTAGAACGGGTAAGGAGGATAGGGTATCGGGATAGAGGACGGAAGGGAGAAAGAGGGGAGGAGCGATAGAGAGGGGAAGTCTTTGACCGTGTGACGGATATGGTCATTGGAGACTCCGTATCCGTAACAGCAAGTATGCATGACCCTGACACCCCATTAATATACAGCTCATCAAAGCATATCATCTTGATGGAATGTCTGAGGCCTGAGGCGAATGGGGGAATGGAACATTACCGTCCCCAAACAAGTATACACCTGCTAACCACAGACTGCCAATCTAAGTCTAACATGATTCACAATCCCAAGAAGGATGTGAGTTATACTGACTTCATCCTGGGTCTCAAGGGCAGGAAGATGGAGGTGGGTCTCACCATATACAGTGTGAGGGCAATGAGTGCAGACCCAGGCCCAGCACTGGACTCACATGTTATGAGAGCGCGATATTGTCTGGAAGCAGAGAAGGGACTCAGGAAAGGAGGGACCTTGGCCTCAGTGACTCAGGTGGAGCGCTGTGCTGTTGCTTTGTTGTCTAAGGTGGTCCTTAACTTCAGGTTAGCAGGGGGAGTCTCTTGGGGGGACAATCCAGTTGATTCTGGTTCTAGTTGTTGACTCTGGTTGTCATCAATTTCAGACTAGAGGTACAGGAAACTATGTACAGAGTCTATATATAATAATACAGGAGTGGAGTCAGAGAACCCAAAGGGAACAAAGGGAACTGGAAGGAGGACAAAGGGGGACCGGATGAGGGAACAACCCCAAGGGTCAAGGGTTGGAACTCTATGGTGCTTCCCAAAAGGGCAAGGCCAAGAGGGGAAGGAGTGGAGGGGGTTGTGGGGAATGACAGCTGACTAATATGGAAAGGAAGCAGCAGTCTAAATAAGGAAGAGGCAACAAGAGGATTAAATGACACCATATAGTAGAGACTGCAGGGTCCGGAGTCAGAAGTCTAAGTCCGGAATATTGGCAAGATGTAATAAATGAAATGCAATAAGGAATACAAGGAGATAAGACAGAGGAGGAGGTCAAAGTCTGGAGGCGGAGATGTGATGGGGTTCCGGTACAGGAGTCTGGAGCTGGAGGTGTGGACCATCACAAGCTCTGGTCTGGAAGGTACGAGGTTGGGATTGGAGCCGGAGTGAACCAGAGTCGGACTGGAGGTAGTGTTGGACGTTGTGTTGGAGCCAGAGGTAGAGTGGGCTCTCAACAACCAACAGGGGGAGGAGGAGGTGGTGGATGTGGAGTTCTGGAGGAGGAGATGGAGGTCCAGAATCAGGAGTGGAAGTCCGGAGTTGTATGGATATGACACCACACATCATACCGCCAGAGAACCTCAGCCCCCTGCAGATATTGGTCTGGAGGCAGGACAGCCTGAACCCTCAACCAGGCTGCCAGATCAACGAGGTGGTGACCCTCCCATGCCCTTGATACCTGGCTGGACCTCCCCCACCTAATCATCTGCCACATGCACCAGGAGGACAAGCAGGTGCACCCCCTCCACCACCACCCCCAGGACTGGGTGCAATGATTGCCCTGTTTCAGAACCTGAATTCAATGGATTGATCAACAGTTACATAACTGTCAGGGCACACCCACCTGACCTGGGTCCACCCGGACCCACCCAGCCACACCACACCCGCTCCCCGCTGTCCATCCCTCTCCCTCCTCCTTCCTCCCTCTCTCCCTCTTTCTTTTCTCTCTTTCTTCTCCTTTCTTTATTTCATTCTTCTCATCTTTCTCTTCCTGTTTATTCCTTCTATCTACACGGACCACCTTCCTTTGTATCAATATACTATTGACACGTCTGGCCCACACACCCCGGACGGCTTCCTGCTGTGCCCAGCATGCGTGCATGCACCAGACACCCTCGGGATCCCCCACAGGGACACCTGGATGGCCGTGGCTGTCTCCAAGGATGATGTGGCACTCATCATGTGACTCAAGCCGCATGTACACAAATGTACCTGAAGTGGGAACCGAAGAAGTAACCTTCTTCTCACATTCTCCACTTCAGTCTGAGTGGCCAGGGACTGCTGTCCCTTCCTGGACCTGCCAGCACACACGCCCAGTTCACACCCCACAAGGGCCCTTCTGCTGGGTGATACATCCGGACCCCCCCTACCCCGGACACGTCCCTGACAATAACTGTCAGGGACTGCATGTCAGTTCACGACGATAAAGGTGTTCCCGAGAATCCTAGTCATTGTTAATGCTGAGGTGCCACCCTCAGCGGAGATAGGGGTTATATACATGGGTACCACTACCCACTAGAGTGTGGCTACAATGAGATAGAAGATAACCGATAGAATGACAACATGAAAAGATAGCTATTCATTCGGATAATCGTAAGCGAGGTGTGGGAAAGGGGTGACATGTGGATGGAAGATAGAAGTGGGATGCTAAGCAAGAGCTAAGCAAAATTACCTGCATTCTTCGGATCACTCCGGATCATCTTACGGCAACTCCCTTCTGGCATAGGGAGTCAGGGTAGCCGGTTAGGCCATGCCCTGACAATAACCTGGTGCAGTGTATGCAAAAATTTGGTAAGGCATTTGCGAGCCTTTGCACAACAGATGGCTGGAGTGCCTCCTGAAAGGTTCAAGGGCCAACTTGCAGACTGGTGGATGACAGTACCTACAGCCAATAAGTTGTACTTCTCCCAAGACTGGGAGGCCCTACATGACTACATCCTGCATTATTTCCTGATGCCCACATTAATTGACAAAGTATGAGGGCGATACCACTCATGTCGATACCACAAGGGTGAGGGTCACTCCAAGGAGACCCTGCTTGAATTTGTGATGCACAAGCTAAGGCTACTGCACACTCTCTATCCTTTGGCTGACACACCAAGTAAGAATGTCCTAAAAGGAGGTTACTGGAGGACGTTCCCAGAGGTTGGTGGGCCCACATTGTCAAAGACCAGGTTGAGACGAAGGAGTGTCTCCGTGGTGGAGGGCTTCGGCCTCAGCAACTTGTGCCAGGAGTGCTGTGCCAAGTAACACGTCCGTGCCCTAACTTACTAAACTGGCAACCAGGACTGAGGGGGGATAAACTCTAGTCGATTTTTATTACTGAAGTGTAACCTATGTACAAGTTGGGTATATATAGTTACAGCGAGGGCAGGTCTGCAAATGGTGGAGCCGAGCTGAGCGGAGCTAATGAGGTTAAACATTAGCCGATTGAATATTACCGACGAGTCGGGTTACAGGGTTAACGGAAAGGAGGGATAGGCCTGAAGGTGGGCTCTGCAGGGCAAGCGAGTGTATTGCCCAGCAGAGGTGGGAGTGCGCTAGCAGACGTCGGAGCTGTCTGGAAGCCTTCAGGGCTCCATACTTAGGGAGGCGTAGGTAATAAATTGAAAGGAGGGGGTGGTGACCATCGAGGGGTACCGAGGGGATTGCGGAATACAGGAGCTCCAAGGTTAGTGAAGAAGGAGTGGAGGTAGACTGGAGGAATCGGAGGGATCAGAAGTCGATGGCCGGGGAAGGATATGACACACATCAACATTGACCATCTCATCAATGTGATTGCCAACAAGGTTGCCAAGCTAAACTTTGAGAAGAACAGGCAAGGATTCAGTTGAGTGGACACATGCAGTGCTGTCATGGCATCAGGAAGCCATGCCTACCCCATGAGCAATTTCAAAATTACGAAAGAAGCCACCCCAACCTTGCAGACACTGTGGAAGTGCTTTGCATTGGGATAATGATTGTCCACCCCACAAGGCTGATTGGACCAGAAGTGGTCATAAGGACCAAGACAGTCCTTCCAAGCTGGAGAGTTCATAATGGAGAGTGTATACAGCCCTGGTAGAAAGGAAGGGGGCCAAATTTTCAGTCACCTATACAGAGTTTTGTACCTTGTCAGACTCAGATCCTGCAGATGTACCTGATGTAGAGAGCTCCAAAAAGACACATGATGCCTACATTGCCATGTGTGTGTGGGGAGAAATCCCTTGCAAAGAAAAGCTCATCAGTACGACCATGATGGTGGGTGAAGTCTATGAGGCACATTGTCATATCCATCCACAGCCACCACCTTCCAGCCTTCCCAGATTGCCTCTGCTCCTTTGTCTCCAACCTCAGAGCCTCCAGATTCCGCAATCCCCTGGTCATGTGAGGTCTCAGTGGGGGTTGCTCAGCACATGGGGCCATAAGTGATACAATGATGTGTAATTTATGGTGTGTGTAAGTGGTTAACTGGAAGTCCCTGCTTACCCACATGACTTTATGTACATTGTAATTACATATGGCTCGGGGTTCAGGGCTATTGCCCTGACATTCTCCCCCCCTGTGTTGCATATGCAATGCATACATGGTTAATGAGGAAGAGAGAAAAAAAAAGGGAAGAAGTTACATTGAATTTGAAATTATCAATGAGTGTTTTGTTATTGCCACTTTAAAGTGGACAATTTGTACATATTGGCTAGAGAAATTGAAGGAGTGAATGAGTGTGGGGCCATCACTTTGAAGTGAATGGCGATGCATGGGTATTGCAAAAGGGAAAAGTGATAAAAGAAGAAGAAAGTCTCGAAAATAAATTTCAAGCCAAAGATTATATATCTTTGGTATTCTTCCTCACTTGTTCCATGAGGATTCATTGTAAATGGTGTTTACACATGAGCAGTGGTGGATGTGGGTTGGATGGAGTAGAAGTTTCCACAATTGTCACTTGCAGTTCCTTGCATACAATATTGTGTGCAGGGCCTCGAGTTGGGGGAAGGTGTTTTCACAGGCACCTCAATGCCATATTACTGTGTCACTTTCCCTTTCCTCAAGGGTAGAGTTATTGCCCCAGAGGAGGGTTTTCCTCTGGGTTGTTCATCTGGACATCCAATTGCTGCATCGGATGTGATGATGTTGTTAGAACCGGGCGGAAACAGACGACTCCAGAGTGGAATCGGAGACTTAGCGTGGAGGGACCTTGGCCTCAGCGACTCAAGCGGAGCACTGTGCCATTGCTGTTTGTCCATTTGGTCCTTAATTTCACAGTAGGTGAGCAGGAAGTCTCTAGGGGGCATTTCAGGTCGATTTCGGACTAAACCAAAACGAGTATGTACATACAAGCGCCGATATATATAATGGAAGGGGCAAAAGCACAAGGAAAACAAAGGGTAACCGAATCGGAACGAAGATGTCCGAAAGGGAACAAAGGGTAGAGGGAGTGGAGCGGTACCGAAGGTCATAAGGCAGGACCTGTGATACGTCCGAAAAGAGGTAGGGAGGGCGAGGCCCAGAGGGGCAGGAGGATGAGGGGAAGTGGGGATGATGACTAACTGGCTAGAATAGGAAGAAGCAGTAGTCCAAATAGGGATGAGGGGAAAACGCGAGAAATACATTACAAGCGGCGAGAGGGGGGTTGCGGAGCTTACGGAGGTTACGGAGGCGGGGTTGAAAGTCCGAGGGATATTGGCAATGGTGTTTACGTAGTATGAGGTCACCAATGCAATGGACTAAGACCGAGGTGGAGTCAAAGTCCGAGGTAGGGACTATGATGGAGGCTCGGAGTAAGGTACGAGCGGTGTCCGAGTGCGAAGTACAGAACAGCGGTGGAAGGTCGTAACTTGGCGGAAGGGTGGCGGAGGAGTAACAGAGGGAGGAGAATGGTAAGGGAGAAGGAGTGGCGGAAAGGAGAGTAGTCAGGTCCGAAGGTGAGTATCGGAGCGGACGGGGGAAGCGTAGGAGGATGGTGAGAGGGGCGGTGTTCGGTCCGAGATGAGTATCGGAGCGGACGGAGATAGGGTCGGGGAGGTAAGGAGGAGGAGTGTTGCCAGGACCGAAGGTGAGTATCGGAACGGCAGCGGTAGGTTATGACTCCGGAGGTGAAGAGGGTGGAGGTCCGGAAGTCGGGTCGGGGTCGGGTATGTATGGATATGACAGATGTAGCCTGAGCTATGGTGTCAAGCTGTGGGCTTGATGAAGTGGGCACTTCCTGGGTGGGAGTGGGTCGTTGTGTTCCTGAGCCACTTGGCTCAGGTGTAGAGTATGGTAAGTTTACCATTCTTCCCATGGGGAAGGATGGTCTCTGGCTCATCTATCCAGTGCAGAGACTTGCATCTCTCTCCTGGTATTTGGAAGCTTTTTCAGTGCATTCCTCAGGAGTCCTGAGTCATTTGAACTGGGACTTCACATAGGCAGCTTCAGTAGCTCGTACATGACTTTTACAGCCTCCCATGGGTGGTCATGGGCTT
The DNA here is from genome assembly GCF_015039405.1 of Cantharellus anzutake. NCBI lineage: Eukaryota > Fungi > Basidiomycota > Agaricomycetes > Cantharellales > Hydnaceae > Cantharellus > Cantharellus anzutake. The sequence continues at coordinate 40,845 of NW_024067203.1, forward strand.
CTGTGGATGTTCATGGACTCTCATGGGTACCCATGGGTGCTCATGGACACCCATGGATGCTCATGAACTCCCAAAGGCCATTTAGGTAATTCTATGTGCTTGTTATTTTGCTCTGTTACAAGGATTTGACACTCAATGCTGCCACAGTGATGTGCAGATGGTCAGAGCAGAGGGGGGGGTTTCCATTGTTCAATCAAGTGTGAAGCAAATACATATTGCCATAATTAATGATGAAAGTTACTGAAGACAGGTAGCACTGACATGTCTATATTCACCAATACTATTTACATAAATTTTGCTGTGATCAAAACTGATGGAGATGTATGCATGTTTTTCCCTGGGCTCCTCACATGTATGATGCACCCGTGATTGGTTGTAAGGATTGTCTTAACCTTAATCCCCTCATTAATAATATATGTAGCCTCATTATGGCATGTACTGATGGACTGGGAGTGTGAGGCTACACCAGTGCTTAAACAAGCACACCAACATATTCAGTGGACACTCACAGTTGTGGCACAAAAATCAAAGTTCATATTTAATTATAGAAATGGGATTTTCCCATTTTTAGCCTCTTATGGGCACTGGGGAGTACAGTATCCCATCCCATGTAAATAGTTAGTATCCAACAACTATCATCACACAAAACCTGACCCAACCATGTTATTGTAAACCCAGCTCTCACAACCTCTGCCACATTATCTGTCATATCCATACAATCCCGACCTCCGCTCCGGGCTCCCAGAACTCCGAACCAGACGTCCAGAGTCCTACTTCCCTTCCGTCACCTCCTCCTTGCCGACTCCCAAGAGGTTATCCCACCTCCGGCTCGGACACCACCTTCGGTCCGACTCCGGAACATTCCGGATCCGACCCCAACCTCAACACCTTCCAGACGAGTACGCAAAACCTATGCTCCTGACTCCGGACCTCCGCTCTGGAATCCCGTTCGCATCTCCATCTCCGGAACCTCCGGTCTTAGCTCCGACCTCGGACTTTGACCCCACCTCCGCTTATACCCATTGTATTGGTTAGCTCATTCCATTTAATTATGTTTGCCAATATTCCGGAGTTTAACTTCCGAGTTCGGACTTTCCAGACTTATGTCGGACCTTGCAACTATTGCATTGTCCTATTCAATTCCGCTATTCTCCCTCATTCCTATTTGGGCTGCTGCTTCCTTTCTATTCAGTCAGTCAGCCATTCTGTCATGGCTGTGCATTCCGGCCTGTTCCCCACCTGTCCCAATGCCACCCAAGCCCATTCCCGCTATGCAAGCATGAGTGCGAGCCCTGACCTCAGCCCTATCCTCCATGAGGACTCCCTGCTCACTCCCCCACTTGCCCCTAGGCTCCCCTGCACCTGGCTGACTCCCCCACAGCCACACCAACCTTCCTGCCCCGAGTCCGCCTCCAGCACCATGCCCAGTGCAACTCCTCTACCCCGCCCACTTGGCTCCTACAGGGCTGCTACCATTCCCATGCCCGACTCTGGCCCAACTCCGAGTCCAGCGCCGCTATGATACCATCACCGCTATTATGGCCCTATGCTCCTTCCTTTATTTATCTGTTATTGTTTGTTTTGACCCTCAGTCATTGCCGGCCACTGTGTGGCCAACCCCGCTCTTTGTTTCCTTTTGCTTCTGGACCCTTCAGCCTTCGGCCCAGGTCCGCTTCCATTCATTCTTTCTCCCTATATATATCCTGTATGTTACTTTATTGTACCTTAGCTCTAATATCGATTTGACCACGACCTCTCAAGTCCTGACCCCAGCAAGGCAACCCCAGTAAGTCTGAAATGAGGGCCAAGAGACAGCTAGGGGGCACAGCACTCCTTTAGAGTCGCTGAGGCCAAATGCCCTACCCTTGGGCCTTGTTCACAGCATCATGGCCATCGTGGCCTATAGCGGCCTGCAATGGCAACCTTCAGTGCCGACCCCGGACCAGTGTCTAACACATTCCCCACTCCCATCCTCCTTCTGTCATATCCATCCCCGGCCATCGACTTCCGGTCCCTCCGTTCCCTCCGGTCTAACTCCGCTCCTCCCTCACTAACCTCGGAGCTCCCGTATTCTGCAATCCTCTCGGTACCCCTCGATGGTCACCACCCCCTCATTTCAATTTATTACCTACACCTCCCTAAGTACGGAGCCCCGAAGACTTCCGGACAGCTCCGATGTCCGCTAGTGCACTCCCGCCTCCGCTGGGCAATACACTCACCTGCCCTGCAGAGCCCACCTTCGGGCCTATCCCTCCTTTCCGTTTCTGGGTTATTGCCTACCTTTCCGCTAACCCCGCGACCCAACTTGTCGGTAATATTCAGTCGGCTAATGTTTAAACCCCATTAGCTCCGCTCCGTTCGGTTCCGCCAATTGCGGACCCGTCTTCGCTGTAACCATATATATATCCCACTTGTACATAGGTTACACTCCAGTAATAAAATCAACTAGAGTTACCCCCCTTAGGTTCTGATTGCCAGTCAGTAAGTTAGGGCACGGACGTGTCACTAGGCACAGCGCTCTTGGCAGAAGTCGCTGAGGCCAAAGCCCTCCGCTACGGAGACACTCCTTCGTCTCAAATCCGGTCTCTGACACCTTCCTTCCTCCTTGGGCCTTGGCCCTTCACTCCTCCTTTGGGAAACACCATTGAGTCAAACCCTTGACCCTCAGGGTTGTTCCTCATTCCAGCTCCCTTTGTCTCCTTTCAGAGTAGCTTTGCTCCTTTTGATTCTGGACCCCTCCTTATATACAATGTACATAGTAACTTGTAACCTCAGTCTGAAATCGACCTGAAATGCCCCCAAGAGACTTCCCCTCTGCTAGATCCGAAATTAGGGACCCCCAGGACAACCAGCAATGGCACAGCACTCTGCCTGAGTCACTGAGGCCAAGGTCCTTCCACACTAAGTCTCCGATTCCACTCTGGAGTTGTCCGAATCTGCCCGTTCTAACAAAACCCCTCCCCCCAGTCTCTCCCCATTTTTCCATGTGTATTTACAACCAGGAGCCCACATACAGACCCATGTGACACCCTTTCCAAGCTGTGGGAATGTGCCTGGCTTCTGCCTGCAGTCACACTATAAACTGGCACAGTCCACTTCCTTTTATAGTAGCTTAGCAGGGATAGGGAAACTCACCCTTCTTCTCAACTCACTCCTCACTTAGCCCCCTCAGTGAGTTTGAGGAACTACAGGCAGGATCTAGTGCCCCACTGCCCAGAACACTGCACACACCCAACTTGTCAGGGACAGCTCTGAAAGCGGCGAGGTCCCTGCGCATGGGACTCAGTGGGACGAATAGCAGCTGTGCGTAGCGGCAGTCCTGTCACGGGGTGAGCGTCCCCGACCACTTAGTCTGAAGTGGGAAGTTGAGAAGAAGGCTGCTTCTTCTGTTCCCACCCCAGGCACTATTATATACATGCAGCTAGGGTCACGTGGAGGAAGCCACGTCATCTCTGCACACAGCTGCACCTCCCTGGGTGTCTCCGCGGAAGATCCCGGAGGTGGCCGCTCAGCAGGTGGGAGTGTGTGCGGCGTGTGCGGCGATCAGGGGGGCAGGGTTAGGTATGTAGTGAAAGGGAAATCGACCGTAGAATAGAAATAGAAATAGAGATAGAGAGAAAGGGGAAAGTGGGGGAGGAGAGATGGGGAGTGATAGTGGGGTAGTGCAGTACGGCGTGGGGTGCGGCGCAGGGTCAGGCAGGCATGCCCTGACACAACTCCGAGGTCAGGCTGCCCCTGAATGAGGGCTGAGTCCTGACAAATATGTTGTTGTTCATGGACATTCATGGTACCCATGGAGTAACATCTGAAAAGTGTAATATCTCCCATGGGCTCCATGGATATCCATGGGCTTTCATGGGCTTTCATGGGCTTCCATGGATTTTCATGGGGGGCCATGAACACCCATGAATACCCATGGAAGCCCATGAAAGCTCATGAAAGCCCATGTACAACATTATCTTCCAATTTCCATGAAATTCCATGGGTACCATGAATGCCCATGGATACCCATGAATGTCCATGAATGTTCATGGATGTTTATGGAGGTCCACAGAAGTCCATGACAGTGCATGAACAACAACATACTTGTCAGGACTCAGCCCTCATTCAGGGGCAGCCTGACCTCGGAGTTGGGTGTGTGCAGTGTTCTGGGCAGTGGGGCACTAGATCCTGCCTGTAGTTCCTCAAACTCACTGAGGGTTTAGTGGGGAGTGGTTGAGTGAGTTTCCCTATCCCTGCTAAGCTACTATAAAAGGAAGTGGACTGTGCCAGTTTATCGTGTGACTGCAGGCAGAAGCCAGGTGCATTCCCACAGCTTGGAAAGGGTGTCACATGGGTCTGTATGTGGGCTCCTGGTTGTAAATACACAGGGAAAAATGGGGAGAGACTGGGGGGAGGGGTTTCAGGGTTGTATGGTCAGGTGAGGTGCCCTGACAATACTATAGCAAGTGAAATATCAGTTGAAATTGTAGGACTCCATAAAATATAGAGACCCATGGGGACCCAATCAAAGCCTTTATACATATGTCTTCACAGGTGTCATATCCATCCTCTGCCACCACCTCCAGCTATCCCTGATTACCTCTGCTCCACTGCTCATACCAACCTTGGAGCCCCCAAATCCCATCTTCCCCTCAGAGCCCCCCAATGATCACCACCCCCATTTCCATATATTACTTACACCTCCCTAAGTATGGAACCCCAAACAGCTCTGATGTCCACAAGCACACCCCTGACTCCATTGGGCCATTTAGTTGCCTGCCCTGCAAGTCTGCCTTTGGACTGCCCTCTCCATTCTCCTTTTGGATTGTTGTCTGTTAAACCTGTAACCCAAGTTGCCAGTAATATTCAGTTGACTGACCCTTGACCCTGTTATGTCAGCTCTGCCTGGTCCCTGCCATTTATGGGCCCTCTGCCTAGACTTCCCATGTATCTGCAAATTAGAGCCCCAACATGCTACTGGGCACAGCACTCCTGGCTTGAGTCACTGAGGCCAAAGCCCTCTGAACACTGAGTCATACCTCCCTTTCAAATCCAGTCTTTGACAACAGGAGTCTGTATAAATGTTTAGAACTGTGAGGCTGAATTGGTCCATTTCCATAGGTTTTGGGTGCAGGATAGGGGGTCAGCATAGGAATGATTCTACAGATAATGTGGCAGAGGTTGTGAGAGCTTGGTTTACAATAACATGGTTGGGTCAGGTTTTGTGTGATGATAGTTGTTGGATACTAACTATTTACATGGGATGGGATACTGTACTCCACAGAGCCCATAAGAGGCTAAAAATGGGAAAATCCCATTTCTATAATTAAATATGAACTTTGATTTTTGTGCCACAACTGTGAGTGTCCACTGAATATGTTGGTGTGCTTGTTTAAGCACTGGTGTAGCCTCACACTCCCAGTCCATCAGTACATGCCATAATGAGGCTACATATATTATTAATGAGGGGATTAAGGTTAAGACAATCCTTACAACCAATCACAGGTGCATCATGCATGTGAGGAGCCCAGGGAAAAACATGCATACATCTCCATCAGTTTTGATCACAGCAAAATTTATGTAAATAGTATTGGTGAATATAGACATGTCAGTGCTGCCTGTCTTCAGTAACTTTCATCATTAATTATGGCAATATTTGCTTCACACTTGATTGAACAATGGAAACCCCCCCCTCTGTTCTGACCATCTGCACATCACTGTGGCAGCGTTGAGTGTCAAATCCTTGTAACAGAGCAAAATAACAAGCACATAGAAGCTGTTACATAAATGGCCTTTGGGAGTTCATGAGCATCCATGGGTGTCCATGAGCACCCATGGGCACCCATGAGAGTCCATGAATATCCATGGGATGCCATGAACACCCATGGAAGTCTATTAACATCCACAGAAGCCCATGACCACCCATGGGAGGCTGTAAAAGTCATGTAATTTGTCAGAAAATCCATGGAACTCCATGAAAATCCATGAAAATCCATGAAATTTCATGAAATTTCAACAAATCCCATGGAATCCCATGAATTTTCATGAAATTCCATGGAGCCCATGGAGCATCTATCACCTCTCACGAGCTACTGGTCAGACCAAACAGCATGACTAGCCATTCATAGGATCCATAGCGGGTGTGAAAAGAAGTCTTCCACTCGTCACCCACAGCAATATGGACCAAGTGGTATGCATGGTGGAGGTCAAGTTTAGTGTAGACTTTGGCATGGCTAGGAGCATCAAGGAGGTCTGATATGTGGGGAAGCAGATAACGATCCTTCTTCATGATCTTGTTCAGTCCTTGGAAGTCAACACAAAGGTGGAGCAAACCATCCTTCTTGCAGACAAAGAGAACTGGTGCTGCATGGGAGGATTGTCAGGGCAACAGCCCCAAACCCCGAGCCATATGTAATTACAAGATACATATAGTCACGTGGGTAAGCAGTAACTTCCTTTAACTGCTTACACACACCATAAAATACACATCTTTGTATCACTTACAGCTCTGTGTGCTGAGCTACCCCACTGAGACCTCACAAGGATGTAGTGGGGCAGATGAAACCGGAAGCTAAGTGTTCCTCCAAGAACATGTGAAGAGCTTCAAGTTCCAGGGGAGAGAGGGAGTAAAGGGTTCCTAGGGGTGGTGATTGTCATATCCATCCACAGCCATTGTCTTCCACTACCTCTGATCCTTCTGGACTACCTCTGCTCCTTCTTCACTAACCTTGGAGCTCCTGTATTCTGCAATCACCTCCACCTCCCTCGATGGTCACCACCCCCTCTTTTCAATATATTACCTATGCCTCCCTAAGTACGGAGCCCCAAAGGCTTCCAGACAGCTCTGACATCTGCTAGCACACTCCCGCCTCTGCTGGGCAATTCACTTGCTTGCCCTGCAAGTCCACCTTCGGGCCTATCCCTCCTTTCTGTTTCTGGGTTATCACCTGCCATTCCGCTAACCCTGTAACCCGACTTGTCAGTAATATTCAATTGTCAGGGCACACCTGCCTGACCTGGGTCCACCCGGACCCACCCGGCCACACCACACCCGCTCCCCACTGTCCTCCTTCCTCCCTCTCTCCCCCTTTCCTTTCTCTCTCTCTTCTCCTCTCTTTATCTCATTCCTCTTATCTCCCTTTTCTTGTTTATTCCTTTCTATCTACATGGACCACCTTCCTTTGTATCAATGTACTATTGACCCATCCGGCCCACACACCCTGGACGGTTTCCCACTGTACCCAGCACAGGCGCATGCAGTGGACGCTCTCGGGATCCCCCACGGGGACACCCGGATGCCCGTGGCTGTTTCCAAGGATGATGTGGCACTCATCATGTGACTCAAGCCGCATGTACATAAATGTACAGTGGGCAACAAAACTGTTCACATGTTTTGCTGTTTTGAAAAGACACACTCATACAGGCTTAGGAAAAATTCTGAAAATTCTGAGAAATTCATAGAAGATGCTCTGACATCACAAAATGTTGTTTCCATCAGCCCAAGGTCATATACCCATTTATGGTAATGTAATTGTCAGATGAAGTCACCCATTGCATGTGAACAGTTTTGTTGCAGGCAATAATTCTACTATATTAATACTTGGTATACCCCCCCCTTTGCCTTGATTACAGCTTGTACTCTTCTAGGCATACTTTCTATTAAGTTCTGACACACCTCCTTTGGTATCTTCTCCCATTCCACCTGACAACAATCCCAGAGCTCCCCCACACCACTTGCAGGAGTTTCATAGTCAGCCAACCTCCTTTTCACATGCCACCAGAGATGCTCTATGGGGTTAAGGTCTGGGGACTGTGCTGGCCACTTCATAACAGTGTAGTTATGACCTTGGAACCACTTTTGAGCAAGTTTGCTGCAGTGCTTTGGGTCATTATCCTGTAGGAAGATAATGTCCTCAGGGGTTTTGTTGTAGAATTTGAGGGATGGCTGGAGTTCATCTTCCAAAATGGAGCAATAAAGCTGTGCATCCATCTTCCCTTCAATCCTAGTGGCATACCCAACACCCTCCCACAGCATGCAACCCCACATCATCACATTTTCACCACCAAACTTCACTGTTCCCTCAACCTGCCTATCAGTAAGACCCTCTCCTGCCTCTTTCCACACCCACTTCCTGCCATCTGACCCAAGGCGATTGATTTTGGTCTCATCAGACCACACCACTCTCTTCCAGTCATCCACAGTGTACTCCTGGTGCCTCTCAGCCCACAGCAACCTTGCCTTCTGATGGGCTGGTTTCAGAAATGGGCGCTTGTTCTTCATCACAGGCCTTAGATCAGCCTTCTGAAGATGACGACAAACAGTTTGGGGAGAGACAGAGAGGCTTGTGACATCCTGAAGAGATTGGGTCACTTGGACTGCATTATCAGCTTTCTGCATGCGAATGAGATGCTTTGCATAGGTGATGTTGGCAGGTGTAATGTTATGGAAATGGGAAATTTCCCAATTTAGACTCTTATGGGCCCTGCACACACCCAAATCACATGATATGTAAATAATTAGAGTTTATCCAATTATTAACCACCCAAACTACCACTTGTGAAAACATCTGTTAAACCATACGTTAAAATATCTGTAAAATCGCATGAGCTCAACCTCTACCCCCTTCCCTCTTCCTGCGCCTCGAACGGACGAAAATGGGCGCCTCCAGCCCCATTTTTGTAACATGTAAGCTTTGTTGGATGACCACCAGTGGACTTGGCAGCATCAGGGCAATATGCAGAGCAGATTTTTGAGATAGCTCCAATGCTAGCACCAGTAATCTTATGAATGGAGTGCCCAGAGGTGCCAGAGAGTAGCAGAGTAATGATGTGTTCACAAGTAGCAGGGGCAAGAGGGTGCATGGTGGAGTGTGAGGGAAAGAATCAAAAAAGGGCCAGTATTTATGCTGCAGAACAAACCAATCATGTGACTTTGTTGAGACCTGTGTTTAATAAACAAAGTCATGTGACCAGAGTCAAGTATAGCCCTGCTTCTGCATTAAGAAAGCCAAGGCAACAAAACTGTTCACATGCAATGGCTGACTTCATCTTACAATTACATTGCCATAAATGGGTGTATGACCCTGCGCTGATGTAAGCAACATTTTGAAATGTCAGAGCATCTTCTATGAATTTTTCAGGAATTTCAGAATTTTTCCCAAGCCTGTATGAGTGTGTCTTTTCAAAACAGCAAAACATGTGAACAGTTTTGTTGCCCACTGTACCTGAAGTGGGAACCGAAGAAGTAACCTTCTTCTCACATTCTCCACTTCAGTCTAAGTGGCCAGGTGTCAGGGCACACCTGCCTGACCCTGCGCCGCACCCCGCGCCGTACTGCCCTACTCCGCTTTCCCCGCTATCACCCCCCATCCCTCCTTCCTCACTTTCCCCTCTTCTCTCTATTTCTATTCTACGGTCGATTTCCCTTTTCTCCATGTACCACTATGTACCTAACCCCGCTCCCCTGATCGCTGCATGCGCCGCACACACTCCTCCCTACTGAGCAGCCACCTCCGGGATCTCCCGTGGAGACACCTGGGGAGACGCAGCTGTGTGCGGAGATGACGTGGCTTCTCCCATGTGACCCTGACCGCATGTATATAATAGCGCTTGGGGTGGGAACAGAAGAAGCAGCCTTCTTCTCAACTTCCCACTTCAGCCTAAGTGGTCGGGGATGCTCACCCTGCAACGGGACCACCGCTATGCATAGCCAACACCTGTCCCGTCAAGTCCCTCGTGCCGGGACCTCGCCGCTTTCGGAGCTGTCCCTTCCTGGACCTGCCAGCATGCATGCCTGGTTCGCACCCCGCAAGGGCCCTTCTGCCAGGTGATACATCTGGACCCCTTCTACCCCGGACGCATCCCTGACATCAATCAGCTAATGTTTAACTCCATTAGCTCCGCTCCGCTTGGCCCCGCCATTCACAGGCCTGCCCTCGCTGTAACTATATATATACTTAACTTGTACATAGGTTACACCTCAGTGATAAAATCGACTAGAGTTGATCCCCTTTAGTTTTCATTGCCAGTAAGTAAATTAGGGCATGGATGTGTAACTTGGCACAGTGCTTCTGGTCTGAGTCGCTGAGGCCAAAGCCCTCTGCCATGGAGACAACTCCTTTGTCTTGATCTGGTCTCTAACAGTGATGTGCCTTCCTCGTCAATCTTTAAGTCGTATTCATGATGTGGTGCTAGTATAGAGGCTTTGCTCTTGCTGAACACATTGGCAAATTCATGGTACTGCTCTGGAATGGCCAAAAGGTCAACAGTTTTGGAGGATGAAGAAGCAGTGTGGAGCTTAGCTTCTAATGGGAGTGTGCTCAGGCTATATGAAGTAGAACCTTCAAGTTTGCACAACTTTGCAAATGCAGAGCAGCTAATGAACTCAATGGAGGGAGTCTGGCAGTCAGATGCAATTGGTGTAATCGGGGTAGTGGAGTCAACAGGTGGAATGGGTTCCAGATGCAACAGAGGGGTGCATGCAGAGGCAGGACTGGTATATTCAGAGGTTCATAACGAGATACTGCTCTTTACCCAGTCAATCAATGGATTGTGGCGGGTGAGCCAGTGTGTCCTAGAACCATGGAACAAGTACCATCCAATGAGGCAATGTAGAAATTCGTCTGGGTGATGTTACTGGAAGCAAAATGGAGTTTATGTCCACTGCTTTAGTGATGACAGAATTTGTGGTCCCATCAAACAAGCGGAGAGACAAAGGTGAAACTGGATAGGTCGACAGGTTGTTTTTAATCATGAATTTTTCGTCAATGAAACAATCCGACAATCCTGAATCAATGAGAGCTTGGTATTGCTCATCAGGGGTGTTTTTATTAATAGGAGGGACAGAAGTAATGGACAAAGGAGAAAGAGGAAGTGAGGACAAAGGATTTGGAGCAACAGATGATGAAGGAGGTAGACCATTTGGAGAAAACAGTTTTCCTGGATCAACAACAGATGGGAGAGACAGAGGAGGAGAGAGTAGACCATTTTCAGACAAAAGAGAAGAAGAAAAAGGGATGAAAGAGATGGGAATGATGAGGGAGGATGTTTCAGATATTGAGGTGGCACTTAAGCAAACCTCTTTGATAGCATGCAAGGGAGTAACGCAACCCCGGGTTCATGCTGAGTCCACAGAGTTGTGAACTAATTTTTTGGCTCTACAGGAGGAGCCATAGAGCATGCAGTTTGGGCAACTCATGCCTTAGAAGTGTGAGAAGATGATTTTGGGAAGTCCTTGACCATGTGGCCAGACAAACCACAAAACATACAAAGATTCCCATCGAAACAGCACTTACACTCTTCTGGCATTAGCTTGCCATTCTCACCAAGTTTTGGAGAGAGGTCCAGTTTGGCTGCGGGGCATCCTTATGGTCTTTAGGAGGCTTTGAAACCACAGCGGAAGTGGAGGTGGAGGGAGTAGAGGAAGGATGGAAGGAAGGAAGTACTTGCCAATCGAAATGCAGCAGACTTGTCAAAGGTAGTGGCAGATGAGGGCGGAGGTCTAACATGTCATCCAGCTTCAGCCTTACGCTTCCAATATCGCACATTGAATGTCTGTGCAAGTTTTCGGAGGGCAGAAAGTGAAGTAGATTTGGTGACATGCGAGAAATCGTCCTTGAGATGCTCTGGCAGTCTGTTGTAAAAGAACTGATGAAGTGCAGGCTCACCATAACCATGCAACTGTGTAGCATATCGATTGAACTCGACAATGTACTTGTTTATGTGATGTCCATCTTTCATACTCAACTGGAGGATCTCATCTTCAGCATTGCCCATTGGATCATGGGGGCCAAAGTTCTCCTTGAGCTCTAGGACAAACTCCTGAAAGTTATCCATCCACAAAGGTTGAGCACCCTCAGGCAGCCCTTCCAGAAGGTCCGGTTCAAAATGATCAAGGGCCATCCCCATCAAGAATGACTGCACATGAATAATTTTTGAGCAGTCACTCACAAAGGCCAGGGGGCAGTCCTGAAAGTTCAGTTCACACTGGATGTCAGGGGCTGGCCTCTGTCCGGGGGCGGCCCTACCTCAGAGCTGGACACTTGCGGTGTCCCAGGCAGCCAGGTGCTGGATCCTACCCCAAGCTCCTCAAACTCACTAAGCGGGATTGAGTTGTCATGTATTATGGAAGGTAGCTACAACTTGCCTAAGTGGGGATTGAGTTGAGAAGAAGGGTAAGTTTCCCTATTCCCTGCTTGGCTGCTATAAAAGGGAAATGTACTGTACAGTTCATAACGTGACTAAGGGTAGGAGCCAAGCATGTTCCCGTGATGCAGAAAAGGTGTCACATGGGTTAAGGCAAGTTGCTTGCCTTGACCCATGTGATTTTTCCCATGGGTTCACGTGCGGGCTGTAGTTATGAAAGGTGTGTAAAGATGGGAGGATGAGGGAAGTGGGGGGAGGTCAGGGAAGGTGGTTCTGGGGTTGTATGGTCAGGTGTGGCTGCCCTGACACTGGACCAAGAAGGTGCAGAGTTTGCAGGGACCGACCTGTCAGGGCACACTGCCGCCCCTGCTGCCCCTGCCACCTCCTTCTCCTTTTCATCTCATCGTCTCATTCTCTCATTCTCTCTTCTTTCCTCCTTCTCTTTTCTATCTTTATACAGATGACCTCTCTTTCTTTCCTACTCTTGTAGCATGGACACGTCCGATGCTGAGCACCCCATAGGGGCACCATGATGCCGGACGCGCCATGCACTCCTACTTGTATTTCCCCTCTAACACTCGGGATCGACCGCGGAGCCACCCGCGGTAACCCGGCTTCGTCCGGGGATGATGTGGCACCTCCACATGACCCACTCACACATGTATATAAACTAAGCTGAAGCAGGACCGAAGAAGTAACCTTCTTCTCATTTCCCACTTCAGGCAAGTACCCTAGTTTAGTCTAGCTTCCCACTCTAATAACAATACATTTCCCGCTTCAGCCTAAGAAGCCACACAGGTACATAAGCCCAAGTGAGGGCTGCCCACTATACGGTCTCACCACCCTGCTGCCATCCGGGCCACTAGCGCTGAGGGCTACACTGCTACCTCCACCTTCCTCAAGCTGTCCCTGACAGCAGAAGAAGGTTTCAACCTAATCTCCCCCACCTCCTCCAGCATGGTGACCGAAGAGCAGTACCAGGACCTGCTGACTAGGTTCCAGGAACTGCAGGCCATCCTCGAGAGCCACGTCCAGAACCCACCAGCCCTGCTCATGCCCGCACCCACACCTACCCCAAGCCCAAAGCACCCAAGGTTGCCCCCCACCACCTTTGCCGGAGCGAGGGAGGACCTCGACCGCTTCAAAGCGGAATGCAGAATCTACTTTCATGTCCGTGCCACAGAGTTCCCTGACACCCTGTCCCAAATCCTTTTCGTCCTGTCGTACATGAAAGGAGGAGCTGTGGGAGCATGGGCAACACAGCGCACGATCGCGCTGCTGATGGCGGGATCCCCCACGATCACTATGGACGAGTTCATGGCAGAGCTGGATGCCATGTTCCAAGACCCCAACCGGGAAGCCACTGCCCGGCAGAAGCTTGCTGCTTTATGGCAAGGCACTGACTCCGTGGATAAAATCATCCAGGAGTTCGAAATCCACGGTCCCGCTTTGCAGCTAGGTGACGTAGGGCTGGTAGACCGCTTCGAACAAGCGATCAACGCCCAGCTCCATGAAAGCATCTACCATCTGCGCCCCATACCAAGAACCTGGGCAGAATGGAAACGAGAGGCTACCCTCCTTGACAACCAATGGCAGCGCTTCCAGGCGACTCAACCCCGACTCCCCCTGTTCAAGTCACCCCTCCCCCCCGCCAGACCGCCACCGTCACTCTCTCAGACCCTCCTGCGCCCACCACTGGGGCCACCACCACGACCTGCCGTGACCCCTACTACCCCACGACTACAGCCCCGCTGCCTCAGCCGATGGACCTCAACCGCTCAAGGGCAGACCAATGATGAGGGCTATGCCACAACTGCAATGCCCCTGGGCACTTCGCACGAGACTGCCCCCTCCCAAGGGTCCACCGAGTGCGCTGCATGCACCCGGAAGACCTTCGAGCACTCGCAGAAGGGCTGAGAAGCCAGCTGATGGGGACACCTGAGGGGAACAAGGAGGAGAGAGAGGAAGCAAACCCCTCTGCGGATTTTCAAGAAGGCGACCGGTGAGGGATGCGTCCTGGCTGCCTGCAAGCAATGATACCCAGTGTAAATAAGAGATACATGTGAGTCTGCACCGCTGTCTAAATTCCACTGGGTGATTGCCAAGAAACAGAGGAAAATCGCATCCTCGACCAGAAAGAGCTGTTAGAACCGGGCGGAACAGACGACTCTGGAGTGGAATCGGAGACTTAGCGTGGAGGGACCTTGGCCTCAGCGACTCAAGCGGAGTGCTGTGCCATTGCTGTTTGTCCATTTGGTCCTTAATTTCACAGTAGGTGAGCAGGAAGTCTCTAGGGGGCATTTCAGGTCGATTTCGGACTAAACCAAAATGAGTATGTACAAGCGCCGATATATATAATGGAAGGGGCAAAAGCACAAGGAGAACAAAGGGTAACCGAATCGGAACGAAGGCGTCCGAATGGGAACAAAGGGTAGAAGGAGCGGAGCGGTACCGAAGGTCATAAGACAGGACCTGTGATACGTCCGAAAGGAGGTAGGGAGGGCGAGGCCCAGAGGGGCAGGAGGATGAGGGGAAGTGGGGATGATGACTAACTGGCTAGAATAGGAAGAAGCAGTAGTCCAAATAGGGATGAGGGGAAAACGCGAGAAATACATTACAAGCGGCAAGGGTGCCGAAGGCGATCCACAAAGCTCGGGGGTTGCAGAGCTTACGGAGGTTACGGAGGCGGGGTTGAAAGTCCGAGGGATATTGGCAATGGTGTTTACGTAGTATGAGGTCACCAATGCAATGGACTAAGACCGAGGTGGAGTCAAAGTCCGAGGTAGGGACTATGACGGAGGCTCGGAGCAAGGTACGAGCAGTGTCCGAGTGCGAAGTACGGGACAGCGGTGGAAGGTCGTAACTTGGCGGAAGGGTGGCGGAGGAGTAACGGAGGGAGGAGAGAGGGGACAGGTAAGGGAAGAAGGAGTGGCGGAAAGGAGAGTAGTCAGGTCCGAAGGTGAGTATCGGAGCGGACGGGGGAAGCGTAGGAGGATGACGGGAGGGTGGAGGTGTTGTGAAGGGGGAGCGGAGTAGTAGGAGGGTGGTGAGAGGGGCGGTGTTCGGTCCGAGATGAGTATCGGAGCGGACGGAGATAGGGTCGGGGAGGTAAGGAGGAGGTGTGTTGCCAGGACCGAAGGTGAGTATCGGAACGGCAGCGGTAGGTTATGACTCCAGAGGTGAAGAGGGTGGAGGTCCGGAAGTCGGGTCGGGGTCGGGTATGCACGGATATGACAAGAGCACAAACACCGCTAGCCTGCCCTCTGAGGTGGCCATCTCCCCACCTGCCATCTATGTGCTTGCCAAGCAATCCCCCCGCTCCCTCAATATGAAAGTGAAGGTGACCGCTCTACCATCCCTTGCTGCAGTTGCCATGTCAGCGCTGCTAGACTCCGGCGCGACCGGGAACTTTGTGAACCCAGACTTCATCCGGAAGCACAGGCTCGAGACGACCCCACTCCCCTGACCCATTCCAGTTCGCAAAGTGGACGGGACGCCTAATGAGAATGGAGCCATCACAGAGGAACTGGAGGCCCTGTTGACATTTGGCCAACACACGGAGCGTGCGCCCACTTTGCCATAGCGAACTTAGGACAGCAGTCCCTCATCATTGGGCACTCGTGGTTGTTACACCACAACCCAGAGGTTGACTGGGCACAGCAGAAGGTCATCATGTCCCACTGCCCCTCCTCCTGCCAGTTGCCACAAGCGGATGTCAGGCAAGCCCTCGAAGTAGAACCCAGCAATGGAATCTACGCTGCCGTAATCCCACCAGGGTGGGGACACGACCTAAGGGCAACCATGACGCCGTCCCAATGCCTGGCAGAGGAAGCCCAAGACACAGAGGCGAAGCCATTGATGCTGGAAGAGCTGGTACCCAAGCACTACAGGGACTTCCAGGATGTGTTCTCAAAAGAAGCCTTCAACGTGCTGCCCCCGCAAAAGCCCTGGGACCACGCCATTGACCTGACCCCCAATGTCAAGCTACCCAGAGGCAAGACGTTCCCCCTATCCTGGCCAGAACAGAAGGAACTAGACGAGTTCCTGCGTGAGAACCTGCGGAACGGGCGCATACACCCATCAAAGTCGCCGATGGGCACCCCCGTATTCTTCGTCAAGAAGAAGGATGGGTCCCTGCACCTGGTTCAGGACTACCGAAAGCTCAACAAGATAATGGTCAAGAACTCGTACCCCCTCCCACTCATTTCCGACATCCTTGCACACCTTCGAAATGCAAAGTATTTCTCAGCGCTGGATCTGTGCTGGGGGTTTAACAATGTGTGGATCAAAGACAGCGATGAGTGGAAGGTAGCATTCGTGGCCAACCGAGGCCTGTTTGAACCCATGGTAATGTTCTTTGGACTGTGCAACTCCCCAGCAACCTTCCAAACCATGATGAATGACATTCTTCGGGATTTCATTGACCGAGAAGTCATCATCTGTTATATGGACAACATCTTGATCTTCACATCCACCCTAGAGGAACACCGGAAGGTCGTGCAGGAAGTGCTGGGAACGCTGCGGGAGAGGAAACTCTTCCTCAAACCAGAGAAGTGCAAGTTCGAGTGGCGCTGCATCGAGTACCTCGGACTTGTCATCTCCAAAGGCAACATGGCCATGGACCCGGTGAAAATCCAAGGAGTCCTCGACTGGCCGACACCGATGAAGGTGAAAGAAGTGCAATCCTTCTTGGGCTTCGTAAACTTCTATCGCTGCTTCATCAAGGACTTCTCCAAGACAGTGCGCCCGCTCCATGTGCTAACCCACAAAGCGAAGGTCTGGGAATGGGGGGAGAGCGAAGAAAATGCCTTCAACGCTCTTAAGAAAGCCGTCACCTCCGCCCCCATCCTCGCTTTCCCTGCTGACAGTGGCTGCTACAAACTCGAGTGCGATGCCTCCAACTTTGCCACCGGCACCGTCCTGTCCCAGCCCAAGCCAATGGCGAATTCCACCCCATAGCCTTCATGTCCAAAAGCTTCACTGAGGTAGAACAAAACTACGAAATCTACGATAAGGAAATGCTCACGATAGTCCAAGTGCTAGAAGAGTGGCGTCACTTTGTAGAAGGAGCAGAAGAAAAGGTCAATATCTACACCGACCACCGTAATTTGGGCTATTTCCGCACTGCGCAGTGGCTGAATCGCCACCAAGCACGATGGTCACTCTTCCTATCCCGGTTCCACTTCACCCTCATCCACCGCCCAGGGAAGCTCATGGGGAAACCGGACGCCCTCTCACGCCGTGCCGACCACCTGAAAGGGAAGGACGACAACGAAAGCTTGACCCTCTTGCAGCCGGAGTGGTTCAAAGCCCATGCGACTGAGGCCGTCACGGTGGAGGGAGAAGAGATGACCATCCTGGAAAGGATACGCACGGCGAAGGACCACAAGGAGAAAGTGGTGAAAGCACTGAAGGAATTAGGAGATGGGACGCTCAGGTCAGATGAATGGAGCAAAGATGGAGAGCTGGTCCTCTACCGAGGAAAGGTGTACATCCCGAAAGACATGCAACTCCGCCACGACCTGGTGTGGCTACACCATAACACGCAGGCAACAGGGCACCCAGGGTGATGGAAAACCCTGGAACTCGTCTCCCGTGACTACTGGTGGCCCCGGATGGTGGAGTACATGGGCCGCTACGTAGCGGGGTGTGACACCTGCAACCGGGTCAAATCATTCCCTTCACAGAAAGTGGGGAAACTCATGCCAAACAAGATCCCCACCCGCCGCTGGCAGGTAATCTCTGTAGATATGATCGGAGAGCTCCCCAAGTCAAAAGGTTACAATGCCATCCTGGTTGTAGTGGATCGCCTCTCCAAGCGCATCCATGCAATCCCCACAGTCACGACAGTGGACTCGGCGGGAATTGCCTGACTTTTCCTTGAACATGTCTGGAAGCATCACAGCCTCCCTGAGGAAATTCTCAGCGACAGAGGGAGCGCCTTCGTCTCCCAGTTCTCCAAAGAACTGGCAGCCCTGCTAGCGGTCAAACTGACCCCCTCGACACCCTATCACCCACAGACGGGCAGACAGACAGAGCGGGTAAACCAAGAGATAGAAGCATATCTCCGAGTGTTTGTCAACCACCACCAAGATGACTGGGCAGATTGGCTCCCACTAGCAGAGTTCTCCCATAACAACCGCATCCACGCATCCACCCACTGCACCCCCTTCGAGCTCGACACCAGCCAGCACCCCAGAATGGGGACAGAACCTATGCACACGTCAGCAGTCGAAGCCGCAGATGCATTCACCTTGAGGATGATGAAAATGCAAGAGGAGGCGAAAGCAGCGCTCAAGCATGCAGCAGAGGAGATGGCCCGCTACTATGACCGGAATTGGGAAGCGGTGCCTGAGTACAAGGAGGGTGACCAAGTCTGGCTCAGCACCCAAAACTACACCATGGACTGCCCAACCAAGAAGCTAGATCACAAATGGACAGGCCCCTTTAAAATTCTCAAGGTTGTATCCCCCACTGCCGTCAAGCTCCAACTGACAGCACAGCAAAAGGGAGTCCACCCAGTGGTGTCAGTAACGAATCGCCAAACAACCTGCCGACCCTCACCCAGGCCCCGAAATCATAGATGGGGGGGAAGAGTACGAAGTTGAGAAGGTCCTTGACTCCCACTGGCGCCACAGGAAGCTCTGGTATTTGGTAAAGTTCACAGGCTGGCCAAACTCCGAGAATAAATGGCTCCCCCTTGACAACCTGGCCAATGCACGCGACCAGATCGAGGAGTTCTACAGAGTGCACCCAGATGCCCCTGGGAGAGAACGAGGGAACCCTCTAGCCACTTCAAGGCGAAGCGGTTTAAGGGGGGGGTGATGTCAGGGCACGCTGCCGCCCCCGCTGCCCCTGCCACCTCCTTCTCCTTTTCGTCTCATCGTCTCATTCTCTCATTCTCTCTTCTTTCCTCCTTCTCTTTTCTATCTTTATACAGACGATGTTGTGGGGACAAGTCCGTGCAGGTCAAACCAACCCTTATCACACATTTCACCCCCTACTGTTAGGATTGGTGAGTCATGGTAATAGTAGGAGTTGTAGAGGTCGTAGAGGTTGTTCTGACGAGCCCAAGATCGTCGGATTTGGTGGAGTTGTTGAGGAGATATGGCATTTTCTTTATTATCTTTACTATTTTCATTCATTCCTGCATGTGACTTTCCTTTTCTATTTGTATCGGACTCTTCCGTGACAACTGTACAGACAGTTAGTTAGAGGTTGGACAGAGTATCAGCACCGTACTCACAGGACCACATCTACCCTAGAGATAGAGAGATACCTACCCCCCCCCCTAGACCTGAGCCACAAGTCTAGATTGACAGACCTGTTACAACGACCTCTCTTTCTTTCCTACACTTGTAGCACGGACGCGTCCGACACTGAGCACCCCGTAGGGGCACCGCAACGCCGGACATGCCATGCACTCCTACTTGTATTTCCCCTCTAACCTCGGGATCGACTGCAGAGCCACCCACGGTAACCCGGCTTCGTCCGGGGATGATGTGGCACCTCCACGTGACCCATTCACACATGTATATAAACTAAGCCGAAGCAGGACTGAAGAAGCTCATTTCCCACTTCAGGCAAGTACCCTAGTTTAGTCTAGCTTCCCACTCTAATAACAATACATTTCCCGCTTCAGCCTAAGAAGCCACACAGGGATGTAAGCCGAAGTGAGGGCTGCCCACTATACAGTCTCACCGCCCCACTGCCGTCTGGGCCGCTAGCACTGAGTGCTACGCCGCTACCTCCACCTTCCTTGAGCCGTCCCTGTGACCCCATCAAACTGGTTGGGTTCTTGGACCTTGGTTCTAAGGGAGGTGGACGGAGCAGGAGGTTGTATGGGAGCAGGGACCGGAACAGGGATCAGAGCAGGACAAGCAGTGGAGTGAGCAAGATAGGTGATCATTTGTGCTAACTAGGTGAGTACCGGAACAGGAACTTGCTCAACTTCATCATTGTCACCAACGAGAATAGGAATAGGTGGAATAGGGAGATTAAGGTCAACGAGAGGGACGGGTTCATGAGGAACCAACCCATCTTCATTGACAGCCTTGATGACGATGGCCGAGTCGTGCGTGCTACTGGTGACAACACGGTCGAAGTTGGAACCTACAAAAGAGTCATATGTAGCTCAAGAGCAGGAGTGTGAATGTCTAGGTCATGACTGTAAAGAACATGAATGTGTTCATGAACATCTTTCGGAGGAGGATTGTGTCAGGGCACACCCCGTCCGACCCCCGCTCCACTCCCCCGCTCCACTCCCCCGCTCCGCACCGCTTCTCCTTCTTCCTTTCTCCTTTCTTCCTTTCTTCCTTTCTTCCTTTCTTCCTTTCTTCCTTTCTTCCTTTCTTCCTTTCTTCCTTTCTTCCTTTCTTTCTCTCTCTCTTACATGGACCACCTTTCCCGCTGCTCAATGTATCACCAGCATACATGCCTATTTCCCCTCCTGTATCTTACCATCCCCACATCGCCGCCACCGCCGCCGCACTCGCCCCACACCCACAGCGAGCCCTCTCAGGATCTCCCGCGGAGACACCCAGAGAGCCGTGGCTGTGTGCAGGGGTGACGTGGCGCCCCCCACGTGACCAATCCCGCATGTATATAATAACGGCTGGAGTGGGAACCGAAGAAGTAGCCTTCTTCTCATATTCCCACTTCAGGCAAGTAGTGTAGTTTCCCCTTTTAATGATAACTCATATTCCCACTTCAGACTAAGTGGTTGGGGATGCTCACCCCGCAACGGGATCGCCGCTATGCACAGCCGCTACCCGTCCCACCGAGTCCCGCGCGCAGGGACCTCACCACTTTCAGAGCTGTCCCTGACAGATTGTGAGCTAGTAGTAGATGGAACGGTATGAGAAATAGGACTAGGAGACTCAGCTCCAGCATGTCTACTTGGAACAGGATGACCAGGACTGGTGCCTGCTCTCAGTGTCATGTCCATAACTAAGCCATGAGTCTGTGAACAGGTACAAATCACTCCAGACATAGTCTGCATTAAAGGAACATTATGAGTGCAAAATACTGTCAGAACACAGCAAGGAGGGAACAAGCGTGTCTGGACCTTTCCCTGGAAGGGAGGCCGGAGGTAGAGGATGAGTGGAGGGACTGTGGCCTCAGCAACTTGGAGGGGAGTGCTGTGCCAACGTTCGGTAGCACTAGTGTTGGGTCCTTAACTTCAGAACGAGGGGGCATGAACTCTGGGGGGATCTAGTTGTTGATTTTTGCACTGAAGTGGCATCAACTACAGTACATGACTTATATACATAATACAAGACAAATATGAGAAGAAAGGGAAAACCCAAGATGGACTTACCCACTTGCTGGGTTGGCAAGCTTGTGAGAGAATCGCCTTATCAAGCACTGTGGAGTGGGTAAGTGCAGGGGAGAATTAGCAACAGCTATTGGATAATGGGAAAACCTTTGCAGGGTTGGTGGAGGTCCATAGTAATGTTGGGTAGATAGAAATATTAATAAACTTCTGTGATGAGGATATGGGGTACTGGAGAAGGTACCAGAGATTGGAGGTGGAGGTGGACTGGATGTATACTGGAGGATATGGTGGAGGTGAGGGAGAGGACAAACCAGAGGTGAACCGGAATGGTGGCAGAGTAGGTTGGAGGTTGGGTGGAGTTGGTATGGATATAACACAGGCAGCAGGCCATTGAGTCCATGGCACCCTATGGGCAAGCTACCCTAGAGGGAAGTGTCCACATGCTGTACAAGACAGCTGAGATCAACAAGCTCAGCAAAGTCAATGCACCCATCAATAAACAATTTGACCCCAATTTCCCCATGAGGAGAACTGCAGGGTCAGAGGTGGCACATGACACTGCATATGCCTGGTGGAGAGGTGACAAAGGAAAGGGATTTGTACTATGGTACAAACAAGCTGAGTGTCATATCCATCCACAGCCATCACCTTCTGCCACCTGCAGTCCTTCTGGATTGCCTCCACTCCTTCATCACTAACCTCAGAGCCTCCAGTTTCCACAATCCCCTCCAGCTACCCTGATGGTCACCACCCCCTCATTTCAATATATTACCTATGCCTCCCTAAGTACAGAACTCCAAAGGTCTCTGGACAGCTCAAGTGCACCCTGTCAGGGGACGTCTCACGGGTCCCCATGACCCCCCCCATGGCCCACAATGTTACGGATACGGAGTCTCCAACGACCATATCCATCGCATGGTCAAAGACTTCCCCTCTCTATCGTTTCTCCCCTCTTTCTCCCTTCCGTCCTCTATCCTGATACCCTATCCTCCTTACCTGTTCTACCCCTTTCCCCCCCTCGTGCAAAGCTTTCCCCATTGGGGTTTTGGTGCTGGCCAAGGTTATTTGTGTTTCGCAGGATTTCCCACGACCTTACCATTTGTAGATAGTCACGCGTCTTGTATGGAAACCGCTGAAGGCAGTTCCCGCTAACTAACAACTGCTCTACAACTGTCTTGTGTATCGTCTTCTGTAACAACCCTCCCTGTGACTCAACTGAACCCGTGTGACTGTACAACTCTCAATATGTCTTATAAGTCTGGTTATATCGAGTCCTCTAACAGCCCTCGCCGCGAGAACTCGAGGTCGAGAGTCGAAGACTCTCGACATGTGTATCATCCTATTGAATCTGTACCCTATGGGTCCTCGTCACTCCGCTCTCCCCCCAGTACTCGACATACGACGTCACATCACGATCATGGAGATCGTGAATACTTTGAAGCCCACCTTCCCGTGATGCCGGCACGTTCGCTACGCAAATGCCAAGTCATCGCCCATCCACCGTCTGTTCCCTCCTTCGCCAGTCATCATGTTTCTGTCACGACCGACAAATCCCGGGGCTCCGTCAGTGGCGAACCAATGCCGATAGGCGAATCCGCTGACCCGAAACCCATCCTAACCAGCCCCCAACCCCATGTCTGGCCCCCTGCCTTACTGCTTCCTGAGCCCTTGGCGCTCCCGGCATTCAGTCATGCCTGCCTTGTCTCCATCTGAACCACACTCATCGCTTCCCGCTATGTGGTCACAGCCACGCCCCGCTTCCGTGCATTCCGCACCCTCTGCCCACTCCGCACCCTCTGCCCATCTCTGCACCTTCTGGCCACTTCTGGTTGCCCTTGACACCTCTGGTCAGGTCAACACTCACACTCCCCTCTGTACCTCTGTTGGCCTTCATGCTGTCCCTGTGTGACAGTGCTGGCAGATCAACCTCTGTTTGCGGACTTGTGTCGGCACCGCACCGACCCCGCTTATTTGCGGACTTGTATCGGCGCCGCGCGCTGACCTCCGCTTTTCCTCTGGCCATTTGTCACTTGGCAGCTTATCATTCATTCCTTGCCGAGTGCCATTTATTGTTTGCTTCCCTGCCAATATCGGCATTTGATCCCCTCTTTATTGGCACTAGGTTATTGATCTCATTCAGTTATTCATCAATAACCCTTGCCACTTATTGTTTATTGATCTGTTCCTCGTTTCCAGTTCCCGGGCTCTTGTCCTTATTTAGTTTGACAATCCCCGCTTATCTCCGCGCCGGACCGCGCCGGACTGACCGGCCTTTCTATATTCCCTCTTGCCTATTTATCTACCTTGTAAATACTTTCGGGGACCCCAGTCTGAAATCAACTAGAGTACCCCCCTGTCTGTTCTGAGTCTCTTCTTCTGCAAAGGGGCTTCCCCCCCTCTGAGTCCGTGCTCGCGGAGTCCGCGCTCCTCCTACAGGTCCGCTCCGCCTGCAAGTCTTGTTTGAAGTCCGCTGTGAGTGTCAATCCGTAAATACGGGATCTCCCCCAAACGTCAAGCTCAGGGCACAGCGCTCCACCTGAGTCGCTGAGGCCGCGATCCCACTCTGCTAACCTTGAACAGCGCTTCCGGACGCGCCGCATATTTCCGCCCGCATATCCGCGCGTGCGCGCTCCAACAGACCTCTGCATCACCTCCGACTCCGACAATATCCCAGCCTCTGACAATAAATCCCGTCTCTGACAGTTTCCCTGCCAACGGTACGTTCCCTTTGGGAACGCCAAGTCACCGAAGGCCCTACTAGTCAGTCCTCATTGCACGCTTATGACATCAACCCGCTACCAGTACGTTCGCACTGCGA
This sequence comes from Cantharellus anzutake, assembly GCF_015039405.1. Taxonomy (NCBI): domain Eukaryota; kingdom Fungi; phylum Basidiomycota; class Agaricomycetes; order Cantharellales; family Hydnaceae; genus Cantharellus; species Cantharellus anzutake. Next base: position 65,066 of record NW_024067203.1, read on the forward strand.
ACGCCAAGTACCCAATGGCAACTATACGAAGTTCTCACCCATCTCACAAGTCACGACCTCGCACACGGTACGCTCCATTGAGGAGCGCCAAGTACCCATGGCTGACCCGTCCGTCCTGGCATCTCCGACTACCTACCATCAATCCCTTAATAGCTCACTACATCACCAATCACGATCGATGGGAATTCGATCGTCCACCCCCAGGCAAGACTGGGATCACTCATCAATTACATATCCTGTTATGGTACAGACCAGATATGACCTCACTCATCCCACTATAAGAACGGATCGAGGAATGGGGAATTTCCCCCATCCCCATAACACACAACCTAAAGGGACACAGCCCTGTCCAGGGCACACTGCTGCTGCTGTGGGTAAGAAGGTGAATAGATAAAAGGCAAGTAGTATACAACTTGCCTGCTGTGGGTAAGAAGGTGAGAAGGAAGCTAACTTCTCACCTTCCCACAGTGGCCCAATATAATCAAAAACTTCCGGAGATATCCGGAAGTCACATGAGGCCCAAGACCCGGGGCCCGGGGCATCCAGCCACATGGAGCATCCAGCACAGGGTGCACACGGGAGGTGCAACAGCCGGGTGTGCATGTGGATGCGGGTGCGAGTGTGGGTGCAAGTGCGGGTGTGGGCTAGGTCAGGGTGTATGCCCTGACACACCCCCACCTCCACTGGGCAATTTAGTTGCCTGCCCTGCAAGTCTACCTTCAGGCCAATCCCTCCATTCTGCTTCTGGGTTATAACCCGTTAGTCTGTTAAACCCTGTAACCCAAGTCATTGGTAATACTCAGTCAGCTAACCCATAACTCCATTAGCTCCACTCCACCTGGCCCCTGCCATTGATGGGCCTGCCTTCTAGACTCCCACTGTAACTATATATACCTAACCTGTAGATACATTACACCTCAGTGATAAAATCAACTAGAGTTTTCCCCCCTCTTCTAGAGTTCCCTCCAGTCCATAAATTAGGGCACTGACATGTTACTAGGCACAGCACTCCTGGCATACATGTCAGGGACAGCTCTGAAAGTGGCAAAGTCCCAGCATAGCACCTGGCACTGGGTACTTGATGAGGGGAAGAGTGGGCATGCATAGCGGCAAGCCTGTTGCAGGGTGAGCATCCCTGACCACTTAGTTCTGAAGTGGGAAAATGAGATGAAGGCTGCTTCTTCTGTTCCCACCCCAGGTGCTGTTATATACATGCAGCTGTGGTCATGTGGGAGAGGCCACATCATCTCTGCACACAGCCACACCTGCCTGACCCTGCTCCGCCTGGCCTGGACCCACCCAATCCCATTGTCCTCCACTACCCTCCCCCTGCCCTGCTTCCTCCCTGCTCCCTTCTTTCTTCTTCTTCCTTTCTTCTTCCTTTCTTCTTCCTTTCTTTCTTCTTTCCTTTTCCTTCTCTTCTTTCATTATATGGATGACTTCCCTTATATCAATGTACCATTGACCCGACTGCGACGCAACACACCCAGACCTGGGTGCACCAGGCAACTTCCCATGCACCGGATGCGCCTAGGATCTCTTGTGGAGATACCCAGATGGGTGTGGCTGTGTCTGTAGATGATGTGGCCATCTCCCACATGGCCTCAACTGCATGTATATAAACATAGCCTAAGTGGGAACTGAGAAGTAGCCTTCTTCTCACATTTCCCACTTCAGGCAAGTAGCTTATTTCCCTTTCTACTAATAACAATTCACATTTCCCACTTCAGCCTGAGTACCGGGCCCTCAGCACTGGGCGATATACCCAGGTGCTCTCGACCCTGGGTTGGTCCCTGACAGAGATCCTGAGGGTGGCCACTGTGTAGGCAGGACATACATGGGGGGATGTGGTGGCAGAGTAGTGGCATGAGGTGTAGTGGTACAGGAGGGGTGTGCAGTGCTCCCAGAGGGTAGGTACAGTGTGTGGGTGTGCTGGCAGTACATAGAGAAAGGGAAAGTTGACCATAGAACAGAAATGGAGAAAGGAAAGAGGGTGACATGGAAGCGGGAAAAGGGTGACGGCAAGATAGGAGGAGCAGGGTAGAGTGGCACAGCACAGGGGGTGGCAGGGGGGGTCAGGGGTGTGCCCTGACAATAAGCCACTGAGGCCAAAGCCCCCCATCCATAGGGATGTCATCATTTGTCCCAAACCCGGTCTCTGACACTGAGGCTGTGTCAGGGCACACCCACCTGACCCCACTCCACCCGGTCTGACCCCACCCGATCCCACTACCCTCACTCGGTGCCCTCATCCTCCCTCCTCCCTTTTCTCCTTCTTCCTTTCCCTTCTTCTTCCTTCTTCTTTCCTTTCTTTCTCCTTCTTTCCTTTTCTGCTACATGGACAACTTCCTTGCTCGATGTACCATTAACCATTAACCAGGCCACGCAACACACCCGGACCCAGACACACCGGGTGATGCCCTAACACTGGACGCTCCTGAGATCTCTTACAGAGATACCCGGGCGGACATGGCTGTGCATGTAGATGAGCCCCCCACGTGACCCCCAACCGCATGTACATAAACACAGCCTAAGTGGGAACTGAGAAGTAACCTTCTTCTCACACTTCCCACTTTAGCCTAAGTGGCCAGGGATGCCCTTCTGTGCCGGGTCCATTAGTATGCACGCCTGTGATACACCCTATCAGGTCCTCAGTGCTGGGTGACACATCCGGGCACTCTCGACCCCGGGTCGTTCCCTGACAGGCTGCCTTCAAAAGCAGCCAAGTATCCCAGGAACTTCATGAAAAAGTGAAGTTAACTGAGAAATATTTCTTGGAACTCCTGAGTATCGCAAAACTTGCAGAGGACTACAAGTCCCCTGACAACCAGGGGAACATCACTTGGGAGAGACTAGGCAGAGCCTATTGTCAGGGCACACACCCTGACTATGGAGCTGGACCTGCATCCAGACCCACATCCAGACCCGGACCCAGGCCTGCATGTGCACTCCACCCTGCATGCTCCACATGCCACATGCTCCAGGCCCCAGTTCTCATTCCTCATGTGACTTCCAGATAACTCTGGAAGTTTTCACCATATTGGGGCCACTGTGCCAGGAAAGTGAGAAGTTAACCTTCTTCTCACTGTCTTACCCACAGTAGTTCTGTGCCCTGGGATTGGGCTGTTACAGGTTAGACTGTGGAGTGTAGAGAGGGGTCATGGAGACCTAGGGTTCATCCCCTGACAGTGTGGTTCAATGTCAGGGCATGCTGCTCCATGCTGCTCCCTTTCCTCATTCTTTCCCTTTTCCTTTCCTTTCTCTTTATATGGATGACCCCCCTTCTTCCTCACACTTGTAGCACAGACGCATCCAACATTGAGCACCCTGCATAGGTGCTATGTGTCATATCCATACCAACTCCACCTAACCTCCAACCTACTCCACCACCGTTCCAGTCCACCTCTGGTCCATCACCTCCTCACCTCTGCCGTATACCTCCAGTCCACCTCTGCCTCCAATCTCCAGTACCCTCTCCAGTGCCTCTTATCCTCATCTTAAATGTTTATTAATCATCAGCAAACCTGGATGCGGAGGCCTGAGAGCTCATAGAGCTCATTGAGCTATATTTGCACACAGGGGACTATTATCTATATGAGCTCCCTGAGTGTTTAATTTACCCAATATTAAAATTTAAATTTAAAAGCATTGACTATGGCATCATGTGACTAGCCATAGCCAAGTCCCTACCATACAAGGGACTGAACAAACTCTGCTTAACTTTCAGCACCAATGCAGCACCACACACCAAGGGTATGTAGCCCAATTGATATATGGACCAAATTTAGGGATATAAATGCAGTTAATCTGAAATTACTTAGGGAAAATGCGGGAAAATGGGGGGGAAAATGAGGGGAAAATTGAGGGGGGGGAATGGGGGGGAATTGGGGGGGGGATGAGGGAGAAAATGAGGGGGAATTGGGAGGGGGAATGAGGGGAAAATTAAAGGGGGGACATGGGGGGAAAATGAGGGGGGAAATGGGGAAATTTGGAGGGGGGATGAGGGGGAAATGAGGGGGAAAATGAGGGGAAAATGGAGGGGGGAATGGGGTGACATTTGGAGGGGGCAATGAGGGGAAAATTGAAGGGGGATGGGGGAATTGAGGAGGGAATTGGGGGGAATGAGGGAGGAAATGAGGGAGGAAATGGGGGAAATTGAGGGGGGGAATGGGGTGAAATTTGGAGGGGGGAATCAGGTGAAAATTGAGGAGGGAATTGGGGGGGAATGAGGGGGAAAATGAGGGAGGAAATGGAGGGGGAAAGAGGGGGGGAATTGAGGGGGGGGGTGAAGGGGAAAATTCAGAAAATGGGGGACTTTCTAAAACAGGAGAATGTCCCAAAAATCAGGGGGAAAATCAGAAATTTTGGGATAAGTTAGGGAGAGATATTTCAGGAAATTAGGAATAATTGGAAAAAAATTAATTCACTTTTTTGATAATTCAATGTGCATTGGAAAGTGCCAAAGTGGGGCAATGTAGCAATGTATGTTTCAGTGTTAGAAAAGTCTCCCACCATGTTTTGGTGAGTGTCAGGGCACAGCCCCTCACTATTCCACAACCCCGCATGCATGCAGACCCATGGGAAATTCTGGGCGAGTTACTCACCCAGAAACCATCACAGCCACAACTGTGGGAACTTTCTGGGTGAGCAGCTCATTCCCACAGGGGGGTGCCATTTATGGAAAGTCAGCAATGAGCTGAAAACCGTATAGTTCCTGGCTCCCATTTGTAGAGGAGGTTGAGAAGGTTTAGCCCCCTCAGTGAGTTTGAGGATCTCGGACTGGGACTAGATACCCCAGCAACTAGGAGGATCCCCCTGGGCCTGTCATGGAACAAGGGCCGGGCCCTGACAGTGAGCCAAATAACCGTGGCTTTTTGACCATGGGAAATTTGGTGTCAAAGGCTTGGATGATATCTGAAGAATACATCAGCTTTTTGTTTGCTTTATTGGGTGGTATTTTCAATTTACTTCATTTGGAACACTTTGTTAAAACTGATTTATACCCTACATAACATGCATGGTTACATTGCCACACTTTGATGCTTTCCAATTCACATAGAATCATCAAAATTGGTGGAGTTTTGAGCAAGAAATGAGATGAAAGATAAAGTGCAAATTTTTGAATTTCAAAGTTTTCCTCAAATTTTGTAAATAGCAATAAAAAATAAGGTGCTGATTTTAGTAAACACAAAAGGTATATGAGCTCTATGAGCCCACTGAGCTCATAGAGCTCATAGAGCTTTCAGAGCAATGACAATGGCCATTTTACACACATATACATATATCCATATTATCTTTGCACTACTGGTGCCAAATTAACTAAGCAGATTTCATGGAGATATGACCATTCATGATTTAAAAACAAAAAGCTCTATGAGCTCTATGAGCTCACTGAGCTCATAGAGCTCATAGAGTGTTTCAAGTAATGATGCTGGCCATTTAATATGCATTTCCAAAAATGTATATACATATTATCTTTGCACTTCTGCATCCTTAGGAGAATAAAATCATTCAAACATTTAATTTTCTCCACCCAATGTGTAGAGGGTGCACAGCAAAAAGACTCAATTTGCTCACAGAGCTCTGAGAGCTCTGAGAGCTCCCTACCAAGTTTGCTGATGATATTTCTACCTACCCAATATTACTATGGACCTCCTAGGACCTCTGCCACCCCTGCAAGGGTTTTCCCACTTTCCAATAGCTGTCGCTAATTCCACCCTTCACCTACCCACTCCACAATAGGGGGTTTCACGGTAGGCAAGATTGGTCTAAACAGGTGTCTAAACAGAAATCCTAAATTGACCCATGATTGATCAAAACTTGTCAGTTTTGCCAGTTTAGCTGTTGAGGCTCACATGCCCCAAATGGTCTAAACTGACCCAAGATTCAACTTAAGACTGGCCTCTAGATTCAGATATATTTGTAAACTCTGCCAGCACGCTACACTACTGTACAGTTCCTTTTCCAATACAGTTATCTATCCCCAGTTCCCATCCTACCATTTGTCCATCAGACCCAGTCACAGATATGCCACCAAGGGACCGTGTTGGAGGAGCAAGCCATGACAATGTACTGGTATGCACTTCATGCTCATATCTTTAGTAGATATCATACCCCTTTTTACCTTTGTCTTAATGCTACAGTGTTTCACACGTAGTTGTGCATACCATATCCTTTCACATTCCATTTTCCATTACTTATGTCTGATGTCTTGTTATTAGTTCAACTGCTTATATCGCTGTACAGTTACACGTTATAATCATTTTTCCTGTTATCCAAGTGTCCCAACTGAGTGCTACATAATGACAGGCCATAAGTGTAAGCATAAGGATCCCCTACCTGAGGACCAAAACATTGTACAATCAGGGGGCACTATGCCCCTGTTGCCATACATAATAATCAAAGTGAAAAAGTGAAACACAAAGGACAACATAAAGTTAGTTGTGGGCAATCACTTGCGTGGCATAGACACACTGTGTCAGCAATTGAGTGCCTAGTGGGCCTTCGGTCCCTAACCACCAGTGGGACTGCAGATCCTAACAGGATGATGGGTTCACCAATTCCCATATTTGATGTTGCTGTTGATACCGGACATGAAGACAGCCAGCCAACAGACAAGCACTAAGGAGGGATCACCTGATTTATCAACGGACATAAGGAATGCGACAGGAATCGAGTTTAGACTTCAGTTTAGACCCCTTCACTGTGAACACTTTTGGTTTGGTCTAAACTGCGACTAAAGTCCGCATCAAAACTCAGACCAATCTTAGACTCAGTCTGGTCATTCAGTTTAGACCAATCTGGCCTACCGTGAAACCCCCTAATGCTTGATAAGGCGATTCCCTCACGAGCTCACCAACCCAGCAAGTGGGTAAGTCCCTCTTGGGTTTTCCCTTTGTTCCCATTTGTCTCTTATTATGTATATAAGTCCTGTACTGTAGTTGATGGCACCTTAGTGCAAAATTGACAAACGACTATCCCCCCAGAGTTCACACCCCTCATTCTGAAGTTAAGAACCAGACTCTTAAGTGTTACCAAACATAGGCACAGCGCTCCCCTCCAAGTCGCTGAGGCCACAGTCCTTCTGCCTGTCCTCTACCTCTGGCCTCCCTTCCAGGGGAAGGTCCAGGCATGCTGCTCCCTCCTCACCATGTCCTGACACTATGCTGCCAGATGCACTGCACATTCCTACTTGTATCCCTCTCTTCTAATACTTGGGATTGCCTGCAGAACTGCCCACAATAGCCCAGCTCCACCCAAGGCTGACATGGCACTCCCCACATGACCTGTTTCCACCTGTATATAAACTGAGCTGAAGCAGAACCAAAGAAGCAACCTTCTCCTTCAGGCAAATAGTTTATAGCTCTCCATTTTAATAACAACTCACTTTTGCTTCAGTCTAAGAAGCTTGCAGGGACATCTGCCTAAGTGAGGGCTGTCCAACATATGCTCCTGTGACTCCGCTGCTGCCCAGGCCGCTAGTGCCAGACAACATGCCACAACCCCTGCCACTTCTGAGCCATCCCTGACATTCAGATGGAGACAAGGCAGGGGTAGGTGAGGCTGAGTTGTGCCATAAGCTTAGGAGGAACTGGAGGGACTGGATGCTGGCAGCAAGGGCTTGGGAACTGGAGGCAAGGTCAGAGTGTGTCATATCCATCCCCAGCCATCGACTTCCACTCCCTCCGATCCCTCCGATCCCTCCGATCCCTCTGGTCTACCTCTGCTCCTTCTTCACTAACCTCGGGGCTCCTGGATTCTGCAATCACCTCGGTACCCCTCGATGGTCACCACCCCCTCCTTTCAATTTATTACCTATGCCTCCCTAAGTACAGAGCCCCAAGGGCTTCTGGACAGCTCCGATGTCCGCTAGCGCACTCCCGCCTCCGCTGGGCAATACACTCACTTGCCCTGCAAGCCCACCTTCGGGCCTATCCCTCCTTTCCGTTTCTGGGTTATCGCCTACCATTCCGTTAACCCCATAACCCGACTTGTTGGTAATATTCAATCGGCTAATGTCTAACCCCATTAGCTCCGCTCTGCTCAGCTCCGCCATTTGCGGACCCGCCCTCATTGTAACTATATGTATACTCAACTTGTGGTTACACCTCAGTAATAAAATTGACTAGAGTTTACCCCCCTTCAGTTTTGGTTGCCAGTTTAGTAAGTTAGGGCACAGATGTGTTACTTGGCACAGCACTCCTGGCATAAGTCACTGAGGCCGAAGCCCTCCGCCACAGAGACACTCCTTCGTCTCAACCTGGTCTCTGACAGAGTGCTGGTAAGGTCCGAGGTCTGATTGTTTGCCAAGTCTCACTTGATAGGGCAGAGAGCCAGATATTGGATTGAGGGCTGGTTAGGTTGAGTTTTGGGTTGGTGTTAGACACAGGTCTGGGGTCGGCACCAGGGGTCGCTGTTGCAGGCTGCTATAGGCCATGATGGCCATGATGCTGTGAACAAAGCCCGAGGGTAGGCATTTGGCCTCAGCAACTCTAAAGGAGTGCTGTGCCCCCCTAGCTGTCTCTTGGCCCTCATTTCAGACTCACTGGGGTTGCCTTGCTGGGGTCAGGACTTGGGGAGTCATGGTCAAATCGATATTAGAGCTGAAGTACAATAAAGTATCATACAGGATATATATAGGGAGAAAGAATGAATGGAAGTGGACCTGGGCCAAAGGCCGAAGGGTCCAGAAGCAAATATGAATAGGGAACAGAGTTGGCTGCATAGTGGCCGGCAATGACCATGGGTCAAAACAAACAATAATAGATAAACATGAAAGAGCATAGGGCCACAATAGCAGCAATGGTATCGTAGTGGCACCAGACTCGGAGTTGGGCTGGAGTTGGGTGCAGGAATGATAGCAGCCCAGTGAGGGCCAAGTGGGCAGGGTAGAAGGAGCCACACTGGGCATGGTCCAGAGGCGGACTCGGGGTGGGAGAGCTGGTGTGGCTGGAGGGGAGTCAGCCAAGTGCAGGGAGCCTAGGGGCAAGCAGGGGGTGAGCAGGGGGTCCTCAAGGAGAATAGGGATGAGGGTTGGGGCTCATGCTCACACTTGCACAGTGGGACAGGCTTGGGCAGCATCGGGACAGGTGGCTCATGGGCTGGAATGCATGGCCATGACAGTTGGCAGATTCACCTATCAGCATTAGTTTGCCACTGACAGAGCCCTGGGATTTGTCAGTCATGACAGTATGCAGTAAAGTTAATCATGCCCCACAATGGCCACAATATAACAAAAACTTCCAGGAATATCTGGAAGTCACATGAGGTTCAGGGCCCAGGGCATCCAGTGCATGGAGCATCCAGTGCAGGGCATGCACAGGAGGTGCAGCAGCCAGGTCTGGGTCTGTCAGGGTGACCCCCACTCCACCCGGTCCATCCCCACCTGACCCCACTCTCCTGACCCAGTACCCCTGCTGTCAGGGCTCGGTCCCCAATCAGGGACAGCCCAACCTCAGGCCTAGGTGTGTGTGGTGTTCTGGGTGGCTGGGCGCTAGACCCCGTCCTCAGCTCCTCAAACTCACTGAAGGGACTAAGTGGGGATTGAGTTGTCATGTATTACAGAGGGTAACTACAACTTGCCTAAGCGGGGATTGAGTTGAGAAGAAGGGTAAGTTTCCCTATTCCCTGCTTGGCTACTATAAAAGGGAAGTGTACTGTACAGGACTCTGGGTAGAAGCCAAGCATGTTCCTGCAACTCGGAAAAGGTGTCACATGGGTTAAGGCAAGTTGCTCGCCTTGACCCACGTGATTTTTCCCACGGACTCACATGCAGGCTGAAGTTGTGAGAGATATGTAGGGATGGGGAGGTCAGGGAAGTGGGGGAAGTCTGGGGGTGGTTCTGGGGTGTGGTTGGGTGCCCTGACAGCAGGGTCAGGGGCCGATCCCTGACACCTGCCCTCCTTCCTCCCCCTCCTGTTTCCCTTTCCATCTTCCCCCTCCTTTCTCCTCCTTTCTCTCTCCTCTCTCCTCCCTTCTCTCTTTCTTCTTTCCTTATTACATGGACAACTTTCCTTGTATCAATGTACCATTGACCCAGCTGCAGTGCAACACACCTGGACCCAGACACACAGGTGACCTCCCACACACCAGATGCTCCTGGGATCTCTTGCAGAGATCCAGATGGATGTGGCTGTGTGTATAGATGACATGGCACCTCCCACATAGCCTTAACTGCATGTATATAACACAGCCTAAGTGGGAACTGAGAAGCAACCTTCTTCTCACACTCCCCACTTTAGCCTAAGTGGCCAGGGACACGTGTCTGCACTGGGCCCATTGCTATGCATGCCCATGTCACACCCTACCAGGTCCTCAGCCCCAGGCAATACACCTGGATGCTCTTGACCCTGGGTTGGTCCCTGACAGCAGAAGAAAGTTTCAACCCCATTTCCCCCCACCTCTCCTGCCTCCCCTGCCATGGTGACACAAGAACAGTATGATGACCTGCTGGCCCAGTTCCAGGAACTACAGGCCATCGTGAAGGCCCAAGCCCAGGACCAGCCCACCCATGCACCCATGCTCATGCCCAGACCACCTAAGGTTGCCCCCACCCCCTTCTCAGGAGTCAATGAGGACCTTGACCACTTCAAGGCCAAATGTGGGATCTACCTCTACATCTGCACAGCCGAGTTCCCCAGCACCCTCTCCCAAGTCCTCTTCATGCTTTCGTACATGAAGGAAGGGACTGCAGGAGCATGGGAAATGCAATGCACCATGGCACTACTGACAGTGGGCTCCCCTGCACCCACCATGGACGAGTTCAATGCAGAACTTGATGCCATGTTCCAAGACCTGAACCAGGCAGCTACAGCCCGGCAGAGGCTGAGTACTGTCTGACAGGGGAGTGACCCTGTGGACAAGGTCATCCAGGAGTTTGAGATACTAGGACCCATCTCGCAGCTAGGTAACGTAGGGCTAGTCGACCACTTCAAGCAGGCAATCAACTCCCAGCTCTGCAAGAGCATCTACCAACTCCACCCTATGCCCACCACCTGGGCTGAATGGAAGCATGATGCCATGCTCCTTGACAGCCAGTGGCAGCACTTCCAGAGGATGCAGCCACACACACCCTCACCCAGACCCCCTCTCCCACCAATCCCACCTGTGACTCCCATAACCCACCCCAGAACAGAGATGAACCTGCACCCCAAAGCCTGCCAGATCTGATGCCTGCACCCAGAAGACCTTTGAACACTGATGAAGGGGCTGAAGGGCCAAGCGATGAAAGGATTAGAAGCATAAGGGAAGGGGCTGGGCTCAGACCAGAGAGGATGCTCAGAGAGCCAGCCTGTGAGGAGCACATGCCAGCTGCCCATGAGGGATAGCTCATGCAGACACCATGACACACATGAGTCATTACCAGCACTGAAACTCCACCAAGTCATTGCAAAGAAAAGGAGAAAAGGAGCACCCTTGGCCCACAAGGATGAGGAAACCACAGAGGTGGTCCCAGAGGTAGCAGTGTCCCCACCTGCTATCTACATCCTTTGGCAAGGGAGGTTAGGGTAGTCAGCCTCCAAGGTTGAGGGATCTTGGGGAGTGTTTGGAGAGGACATAGATAGCAGGTGGGGACACTGCTACCTCACACTCCCCAAGATCCCTCAACCTCGCTGTGAGGCTGACTACCCCAACCTCCCTTGCCTCTGTACCCATATCAGCACTCCTAGACTCAGGAGCCATGGGAACTTTGTAAGCCCTGAGTTCATCTGAAGGCACAAGCTCAAGACCACCCCACTCCCCCAACCCATCCCTGTCCATAATGTCAATGGAACCCCAAACAAAAATGGGGCCATAACTGAGGAACTAGAGGCCCTCCTGATGATTGAACACCATACAGAGTGGGCCCACTTCATGGTCACAAACCTCAGGTGACAGTCCCTCATCATAGGGCACTCGTGGCTGCTGCACCACGACCCAGAAGTGGACTGGGTACAGCAAATGGTCATCATGTCCTGCTGCTCATCCTCCTGCCAGCCACCATGAGTGCAAGGTGACCAAGACCCCATGCTAGAGCCCAGGGATGGGATCTATGCCACGATCATCCCCCAGAGTGGGGACATGAGCTGAGAGCGACTACTGCACCCTCCCAGCAGATGGGCCAAGAGGCCCACAACTGAGGGGGGCAGAGCCTGCATCATTTGAAGCGTTGGTGCCAGAGCAGTACCAGGAATTTTGGGATGTGTTCTCAAAAGAGGCCTTTGATCAACTGCCTCCCCAGAAACCCTGGGACCACACCATTGACCTAGTACTGGATGCTAGGCTCCCCAGAGGGAAAACCTTTCCACTCTCATGGCTGGAGCAGAAGGAGCAGGATGAGTTTCTGTGAGAGAACCTGCAGAACAGGTGTATATGAGCATCCAAGTCCCCAATGGGAGCCCCAGTCTTCTTTGTCAAGAAGAAGGATGGGTCACTACACCTGGTCCAAGACTACTGGAAGCTGAACAAGATCACAGTAAAGAACCTGTACCCACCCCTGCTCATTTCTGACATCCTCACCTGCCTCTGCAATGCCAAGTACTTCTCAGCACTAGACCTGTGCTGGGGGTTCAACAACATCCAAATCAAGGATGGTGATGTTCTTCAGGCTATGCAACTCACCCATGACCTTCCAAACCATGATGAGTGACATCCTCCAGGATTTCATCAACCAAGAGGTTGTCATCTGTTACATGGATGACATTCTCATTTTCACTGCTACTGTTGGTAGAGCACATAATTGTCCAGAAGCAGAGAAGGGACTCAGGAAAGGAGGGACCTTGGCCTCAGCAACTCAGGTGGAGCACTGTGCCATTGCTTTGTTGTCTAAGCTGGTCCTTAACTTCAGGTTCACAGGGGGAGTCTCTTTGGGGGACAATCCAGTTGTCATGGTCGATTTCAGACTAGGGGTACAGGAAACTAAGTACAGAGTGTATATATAATAATACAGGAGTGGAGTCAGAGGACAAAGGGAACTGGAAGGAGACAAAGGGGGACTGGATGAGGGAACAACCCCAAGGGTCAAGGGTTGGAACTCTATGGTGCTTCCCAAAAGGGCAAGGCCAAGAGGGGTTGTGGGGAATGACAGCTGACTAATATGGAAAGGAAGCAGCCATCTAAATAAGGAAGAGGATTAAATGACACCATACAGTAGAGACTGCAGGGTCCAGAGTTGGAAGTCAAAGTCCAGAATATTGGCTAGACATAATAAATGAAATGTAATAAGGAATACGAGATAAGATGGAGGAGGAGGTCAAAGTCCAGAGGTGGAGATGTGACTGGAGTTCTGGAGGTGGAGGTGCAATGGGGTTCCAGTACAGGAGTCTGGAGCCAGAGGTGGAGCATCACTAGCTCTGGTCTGGAAGGTATGAGGTTGGGATCGGACCCAGAGTAAACTGGAGTTGGACCAGAGGTAGTGTTGGACATTGTGTTGGAGCCAGAGGTAGAGTGGGCTCTCAACAACCAACAGGGGGAGGAGGTGGTGGAGGATGTGGAGTTCTGGAGGAGGAGATGGAGGTCCAGAACCAGGAGCAGAGGTCCAGAGTTGTATGGATATGACAGCTACCCTGGAGGAGCACTGGAGGGTCATCCAAGAAGTCCTGGAGACACTGCAAAGGAGGAAGCTCTTTTTGAAGCCAGAGAAGTGCAAGTTTGAGTGGATGCAGATCAAGTACCTTGGACTTGTCATCTCTGAGGGAAGCGTCCCAATATATACTTTCAGAGACCTGAGAAGTAATGAGAACTGAATTGATGGGAAAGTCTGAAAATTGAATAGGAAAGTGAGGGGAAGCCTTGTAGCATTGTTAATTTCTGCTGTTCTGATTTTTCCTGATTGTTCTTGGTCTCACTCCCAGCTGCTCCTCAATACTCCTGGAAGCTCCTGAAAGCTCCTGGGAGGGTCCAGGAGCAGCTGGGAGTGAGACCAAGAACAATCAGGAAAAATTAGAACAGCAGAAATTAACAATGCTACAAGGCTTCCCCTCACTTTCCTATTCAATTTTCAGACTTTCCCATCAATTCAGTTCTCATTATTCCTTGGGTGTTACAAGGATGGGGAGAATTCCCCCCTTCTCAATCTGTTCTTATAGAGGGGTGATGATCATTGTATCTAGTCTGTACCATAATGGGATGTGTAATCAATGAGTGTTCCCAGTCTTGCATGAGAGCAGACAATCGAATCCCCATTGATCATAGTTTGTGATGGAGTGAGCTATTAAGGAATTGATGGTGTGTAGTCAGAGACAACAGGATGGACGGGTCAGCCATGGGTACTTGGCGCTCCTCAATGGAGCATACTGTGTGCACGGTCGTGACTCGTAAGATGGGTGACGTTGCCATCGGTTACTTGGCATTCGCAGCATGAACGTACCGGTAGTGGGTTGTTATCATGAGTGTACAGTGAGGAATGACTAGTGGGGCCTTTGGTGACTTGGCGTTCCCAAAGGGAACATACCATTGGCAAGGATGTACAATGACTAACGAGGGAGGGAACAGACGATGGATGGGCAGCTACTTGGCGCTCGTGTAGTGAGCATACTGGCATCATGGGAATATGGGCCTCAGAGTATTCACAATCTAAGATCATGGTATGATGTTGTCCGTCAGGCACTGGGGGGAGAGCTGAGTGATGAAGTCCCATAGGATACAGGTTCCATAGGATGATACACAAGTCAAGAGTCTTCGACTCACGACTTCAAGTTCTCACAGCGAGAACTGCTAGAGGACTCGATATAACCAGACTTATTGGACATGTTGAGAGTTGTACAATCACACAGGTTCAGTTGAGTCACAAGAGGGGGCTGTTACAAGGGATGGTGCACAAGACAGTTGTAGAGAGTAGTTGCAGTTAGCAGGAACTGCCTTCAGCGGTTTCTGTACATGACATGTGGCTATCTACAAATGGAAAGGTCATGGGAAATCCTGCAAAACACAAACAACCTTGGCCAGCACCAAAACCCCAATGGGGAAAGCTTTGCACGAGGGGGGGAATGGAGTAGAACAAGCAAGGATGGTAAGGTATCAGGATAGAGGTCGAAAGAGAGAGAGAGGGAGCGATGGAGAGGGGAGGTCTTTGACTATGTGACGTCATGGTCATTGGAGACTCTGTATCCATAACATTGGGTCTCCAAAAGTATTTTCCATTCCTCTCCATCATTTCTTCCTCAATTTTGCAAATAATTATATATCCTGAAAGCAGTTCAAAGGCACTATAGTTCCTGGATTTTTTCATTTTTTCATTTTTTCACTTTTCAGAAACCCCTATTTTCCTCCTCCTGCCACATTGCATACTCCTCACCACTCCCAGCTGCTCCTGAACCCCCTCCCAGGAGAACACTATTGGCTCCAGGAGTGCCCAATCTGCTGTTTTGTCTCCCACATGCTCCAGCCACTCTTGACTCTGTTGGTTGAGCAAGACATGACAACATGCCAGTATGCATATCATGCCCACATCAGCTAGCCAATATGATACCCCTTCACCATGTGCTGCATGTCTCACTGTTGACTGCATTCCACATTTAGCGCTTGCACATATCTCATCCTTTTATTATTCTTGTCTGATATCTGTGTAATTACCTTAACTGTTAGAACTAGGCGAGGGGGGTGTAAGCGGGCTAGGGATCTAACCCACTAAGAAAACAGGAAAGGATGGGGACTGGATTGGTATCCAACAGGTCAGGAAAAAGGGGGTAAAGAGAATTGGTGATATGGTATGGTGTGGTACGGTGCGTGGTGTACTCCAATCAATCTCTCACCCCACCTCTCTGGGTGACACTAAGGCGAGGACTGATATAGAGGTCTTCTTACTGATGTTCTTCGTCGTAATACTCCCTACTAGCTTGGGAGGGGCAAACTCGGTGGTTTCTAATCCAAGGGGAAAAGTAGATACATCCTCATGTACAGGTATATATGAGAAATGATCAAATAAAAATGATAAAAAATATCCGATGTGCCCCATGTGCTTAGGTGGATCATATGGGCAACAAACAATATCGGAAAAAAGAAGGGAAAACAATAATCAAGAAAACAATAAAGCAATAAATGATTTCCAGCCAAAAAAATACCCAACTCTATCCACCACCAATAACCTCCCGCTAATCATGGATCCTAATACTCCTAAATGACGCGTTTCCAACGGTACCAATATCGTCCAAATCGGTGCAGTGGTTGCTGAGATAAGTGAAATCCAGTCTGAGTGTGGCCGCACTGCTGGGTGGGCGTGGGAATTTGGTCTGTGGGGACTGGGAATGTGTCTGGAAAAATAGGAAAAAATCATGGAAGGGTAGGAATAGTATATGAGGACGTGTACGACGTGTTTCATGAAGTAGGGATGTGCTGGGATGGGGAGATCGCGATATTCGTTTGTTTATGCAGTACCGGCTGTGCCTGCCTACAGCAGGCGATTCCGGAGGGGAACCGGAGACTTAGCAAGGAGGGACCTTGGCCTCAGCGACTCAAGTGGAGTGCTGTGCCATTGCTGTTTGTCCATTTGGTCCTCAATTTCATAGGCAGCGAGCAGGAAGTCTCTAGGGGGCATTTCAGGTCGATTTTAGACTAAAGGTGTTACGGATACGGAGTCTCCAACGACCATATCCGTCACATAGTCAAAGACTTCTCCTCTCTATCGCTCCCCCTCTTTCTCCCTTTCATCCTCTATCCCGATACCCTACCCTCCTTACTCGTTCTACCCCTTCCCCCCCCTCGTGCAAAGCTTTCCCCATTGGGGTTTTGGTGCTGGCTGAGGTTACTTGTGTTTTGTGGGATTTCCCACGACCTTACCATTTGTAGATAGTCACGCATCTTGTACGGAAACCGCCAAAGGCGGTTCCCGCTAACTAACAACTGCTCTACAACTGTCTTGTGTGTCGTCTTCTGTAACAACCCTTCCTGTGACTCAACTGAACCGTGTGACTGTACAACTCACAACACGTCTCATAAGTCTGGTTATGTCGAGTCCTCTAACAGCCCTCGCCGTGAGAACTCAAGGTCGCAAGTCGTAGACTCTCGACATGTGTATCATCCTATGGAATCTGTACCCTACGGGACCTCATCACTCCGCTCTCCCCCCAGTGCTCGACATACGACGTCACATCATGATCATGGAGATTGTGAATGCTCTGTGGCCCACTTTCCCGTGATGCCGGCACGTTCGCTATGCAAACGCCAAGTAGCCGCCCATCCACCGTCTGTTCCCTCCTTCGTCAGTCATCATGTTTCCCTGCCAACGGTACGTTCCCTTTGGGAATGCCAAGTCACCAAAGGCCCTGTTAGTCAATCCTCATTGCACGCTTATGATATCAACCCACTACCGGTACATTCGCACTGCGAACGCCAAGTACCCGATGGCAGTTATATGAAGTTCTCACCCATCTCACAAGTTGCAACCTCGCACACAGTACGCTCCATTGAGGAGCGCCAAGTACCCGTGGCTGACCCATCCGTCCTGGCATCTCCGACTACCTACCATCAATCCCTTAATAGCTCACTACATCACCAATCACGATCGATGGGAATTCATCGTCCACTCCCATGCAAGACTGGGATCACTCATCGATTACATATCCCGTTATGGTACAGACTAGATACAACCTTCGTCATCCCACTATAAGAACGGATCGAGGAGTGGGGATTTTCCCCCACCCCCGTAACAAAAGGCCTAAAACGAGTATGTACAAGTGCCGATATATATAATGGAGAGGGTGAAAGCACAAGGAAACAAAGGGGGTCCGAATCGGAATGAAGGTGTCCAAACGGGAACAAAGGGGTGACAGAAGCGGAGCAGTACCGAAGGTCATAGGGCAGAACCTGTGGTACATCCGAAAGGAGGTAAGGAGGGCGAAGCCCAGAGGGGCAGGAGGATGAGGCAGCCTAGTCAGCCATCTAATGACAGCCTATAGAGGGGGGGCTGTTTGGCCTTCAAATGGGCCTAAAAGGGGGTATTTACTAGTGGATGTCCTAGACATCCTGGTGAAGACTGATCCATTCACCAGGACATCCCCAGGATGTCCTAGGATGTCCTGGGATGATTCTATAATTCAATCAAATTCAATCAAATGCTTCTGTGATTCAATCAAATTTGTATTATTCAGGGTAGACTGTCATATCCTGGAATCCCGACCCCACGCACTCCCACCCACCACCTTCCAACAACTTCACCATCCCCTACACCATGCCTCCCCACTCCCCATGTCACCTCCTTCCTGACTGTCTCAGCTCCGGTCTGGTTGCAGCACACTGAACCTGGGCCACTCCCATCCCGGAAGCTCAGTCCCAAGTCGGAACATTTGGAGACTCCGGATTTGCTCCGATATCCCAACGGACCTCCAACATCCCATGACATACCCTTAAACCATTTCTCCACCCATTTCATTTATTGGAGTCACCCAACATCCTTCAGATATGCAACTCTGCTTTCAGAGCTACCTGCATCCTTCAGTGGCCTCACTCATGTCATCACTTATTAGTCACCTTCCATTCTTAGCACAACTATCTTCTTCTTACCATTCAGTCGGCTAACCCCCCTTACCCATTTCTCGTTCCCATTCATTTTCCGGCCTCTTACTCCACCCTCCTTGATCCGACACCTCAGTTCCCCATTAAAGATATCGTTTGGGACCTTTCGGTACCTCTTGGTATCATTTGGCACCTTTCAGTGTTCTTCTATTATCATTCAGACTTTGACTAAGTCCTTTCCACTCCCCCTTATAAATACCCGTAGATTAGAACCTGTAGTTCCTCAGTTCTAATCTCGACTAAAATGCTACCCAAAGTCCCTCTGAGTGAATCCTGTTCCCTTTCTACAAGATACCTCAGACATAAGAAATACAAGGACTAACTGAGACCTAACGGAGGCACAGCGCTCCCTCCAAGTCACTGAGGCTGCATCCTTCTTAGAGCCTCTTGTACCACCCAGCAGAACCAGGCTTCCTGGAGAAGCTTCAGTCCACTACCGAGCTCTTGGATCCCCCTCTAGTTGAGCCCCACCTGCATTCGGACTCACGCATTTACCCCTACGATCCGGGTTTTTGACATAGACATTCAAAACATAATGCCGCAATTGAATCTGATTTCCCATGACAATCCTGAGGCTGCTCAACTGTCTGTGCACAATGCTGGCCACTGTCTGAAGGGGTGTCAACACTGTTTCCCACGTCCCCAACACACTTTATGCAGATGGATAGCCCCTTTGAATAGCTTCCAGAATATATATTTTGAGACTGAATTGACCAATAAATCATTGAGAAAAACGCAAAATACTTTGTTGGACTCGAGTCTTTTGTGTCATATCCATACAATCCCGACCTCCGCTCCGGGCTCCCAGAACTCTGAACTCCGACTTCCGGAGCCCTACTTCCCTTCCATCACCTTCTCCTTGCCGACTCCCAAGAGGTTATCCCACCTCTGGCTCCAACACCACCTTCGGTCCGACTCCGGAACATTCCGGGTCCGACCCCAACCTTGACACCTTCCAGATGAGTACACAACACCTATGTCCCCAACTCCGGACCTCCGCTCCGGAATCCCATTGGCGTCTCCGTCTCCGGAACCTCTGGTCTCAGCTCCGACCTCGGACTTTGACCCCACCTCCGCTTATACCCATTGTATTGGTTAGCTCATTCCATTTAATTACCTTTGCCAATATTCCGGAGTTTAACCTCCGAGTTCGGACTTTCCAGACTTACTCCGGACCTTGCAACTATTGCATTGTCCATTTCAATTCCGCTATTCTCCCTCATTCCTATTTGGGCTGCTGCTTCCTTTCTATTCAGTCAGCTAGCCATTCCCCACTCCCAACCTCCTTCCTTCCTCCTTGGGCCTTGGCCCTTCATTCCTCCTTTGGGAAACACCATTGAGTCGAACACTTGACCCTCGGTGTTGTTCCTCTTTCCATCTCCCTTTGTCTCCTTTCGTCCTACCCTTGTTCCTTTTGATTCCGGACCCCTCCTTATATACAATGTACCTAGTAACTTGTAACCTCAGTCTGAAATCAACTTGAATTCCCCCAAGAGACTTTCCCTCTGCTAGATCCGAAATTAGGGACCCCCAGGACAACCAGCAATGGCACAGCGCTCCACCTGAGTCGCTGAGGCCGAGGTCCTTCCATGCTAAGTCTCCGATTCCACTCCGGAGTCGTCCGAATCCGCACATTCTAACATTTTGGGTTGGTGTGGCTGTCCACCTCATGTCTGTGCACAGTGCTGGCCACTGTCCGGAGGGGTGTCCAGACTGTTTCCCACGGTGTCAACACACTTTGCGTAGTTAGATAGCCCCTTCAAATAGCTTCCAGAATATATAATTTGAGACTAAATTGACAAGCAAGTTATTGAGAAAAATGCAAAATACTTTTTTGGACACGAGTCTTTGGGATATCAGCAGACTCATACCCAGTCGGAGGAGCTCCGTGGACGCGCAAAATAATAGCTCTTTATGTAATGTTCTCACGTTCTGTACTCAATACAAAAGGTCACATGCTACGGAGTTAATCACACAGCCGATCACCTACTCCGGAAATTTGGACGTGACACTTTGCTCCTCTGACTGGGGCAAAATGTAGTATGGCTGTGCTCCAGCACTGTCCGGCCTCTGTCTTCCCATGGCAAACAAGCTCGCTTCAAGGCTCTAATCGTCACACCCCTCCCCAAGCCATCACAGAAAAAATCCAAAACAAATGTAGTAGTTACCCCCACCCAAAATTAACCCACCCCAACCCGATTCATCTGTTTCTTGCTCATATGTGCTAAAATTATGTTGGAATCTTGTATCGCGCGCTCAAAATAATATTCTTTTTCACCTCATCGGCCAATTTCTTGGGGTGAGGATACTGTAGTGATCAACACCAGAGCAGTATTGGACTATGATTAGGTAGTTCTACCATGTTTTTCCCTTGACTGGGCTCAATAATGACAAAGTGCTGAGTGCGCGATACAAGATTCCAACATAATTTTAGCACATATGAGCAAGAAACAGATGAATCGGGTTGGGCTGGGTTAATTTTGGGTGGGGGTAACTACTACATTTGTTTTGGATTTTTTCTGTGATGGCTTGGGGAGGGGTGTGACGATTAGAGCCTTGAAGCGAGCTTGTTTGCCATGGGAAGACAGAGGCCGGACAGTGCCGGAGCACAGCCATACTACATTTTGCCCCAGTCAGAGGAGCGAAGTGTCGCGTCCAAATTTCCGGAGTAGGTGATCGGCTGTGTGTTTAACTCCGTAGCATGTAACCTTTTGTATTGAGTACAGAACGTGAGAACATTACATAAAGAGCTATTATTTTGTGTGTCCATGGAGCTCCTCCGACTGGGTATGAGTCTGGGATATCAGTGACCCGGGAATTTTGATGACTCCGATGACTGTCAGTGAAATTTAGTGGCCCAAGCTGTTATAAAAATGGGGCCTAATTGGCCCATTTCTATAGCGTTCGGGTGCAGGAGGGGCCGTGACATTGAGAAGATGTTACAATTAATGTAACAGGTGTTGTAACAAAGTGTTTACAGTAACATTGACATCGGGTTTTTGGGTAGTAATTGTTGGTTCAGTTGTTATTATTTACATATCACGTGACTTTGTACTGTACAGAGCCATAAGAGGCTAGAAATGGGAAATTCCCATTTCCATAACACAAGCACTATCCCAAAGACTCGCATCCAAAAAAGTATTTTGCATTTTTCTCAATAACTTGCTTGTCAATTTAGTCCCAAATTATATATTCTGGAAGCTATTTGAAGGGGCTATCCAACTACGCAAAGTGTGTTGACACCGTGGGAAACAGTCTGGACACCCCTCTGGACAGTGGCCAGCACTGTGCACAGACATGAGGTGGACAGCCACACTAACCCAAAAGACTCGCGTCCAAAAAAGTATTTTGCGTTTTTCTCAATAATTTATTGGTCAATTCAGTCTCAAAATATATATTCTGGAAGCTATTCAAAGGGGCTATTCAACTATGTAAAGTGTGTTCAGACCGTGGGAAACAGTGTTGACATCCCTCTAGACAGTGGTCAGCATGTGCACAGACCATGGGATGGATGAGTATGGCATTCCGGGACAATTTGCAACCATTGAATCAAACTGAATTAGGACATCTGAGGACGTTTGCAACAAATGAATGAAACTGAATGGCCAGGATGTCCTCAGACTCAAACCCAGCCGTCTCCGCTTCGTGGACACACACTGCACAATGTTAGAAAATAATATTAAGTACCCCTTTGTATTACAATTCAGAAATCATGTTATCCGGACAAATCCGCAATCAATACAGACCACCCCAATACAGTTATTAATACAAATAATAAGTCACATGTAACGGGGTTAAAGAGTTCATGTCTGATCATCTACTCTGAAAACCAGCGCACAACACTTCGCTACGACGACTGGTTCACTATGGCAGTGGCAGTGCCCACTGGCAAACCCCGAAACAACTCTTGGGTCTCAAAAAGGAATCTCCTAGAAGCGCCAAACCCGATAAATAGTGCCTTGACGGTTTCCTTGTTTATCATCATCGCTTCTATTGCAGTGAGCCCTAAATCCTTGGCACTTTCTACATGCTGATCCATCAGTTTTTTCAGTGGTACAATGATGAAAGAGACTCCCAGGTTATTTTTTTCAAAGAGGGCTGGGAGGAAAAAAGTGTAAGTTTTCCCTGTCCCTGTTGCAGCTGTTGATACTAAATTCTGCTTTGGCTTGCAAAGCAGAAACTCGGCAATCTCAGCTTGGAACCAGCAAGCACATCGGTTCCAAGTCACTTCACTCTGAACCCTTATATGCTCAGCGGAAGGTGTCCTAGTGTCTGTTGCACAATCTGTGGGTGAGTCCATGGTGTAAAAGACAGTGAAGGAGCGGGGGGTGGGTTTGGCGCTTCTAGGAGATTCCTTTTTGAGACCCAAGAGTTGTTTCGGGGTTTGCCGGTGGACACCGCCACTGCCATAGTGAACCAGTCGTCGTAGCGAAGTGTTGCATGCTGGTTTTCGGAGTAGATGATCGGACATGAACTCTTTAACCCCGTTACATGTGACTTATTATTTGTATTAATAACTGTATTGGGGTGGTCTGTATTGATTGTGGATTTGTCCAGATAACGTGATTTCTGAATTGTAATACAAAGGGGTACTTAATTATTTTCTAACATTGTGCAGTGCACGTCCACGAAGCGGAGACAGCTGGGTTTGAGTCTGGGATGTCCTAGGATGTTTATAGTGAAAAAGGCCTTTTAGGCCCCATGCAAATGTCCTGAGGTCCCCCCTATAAAGGCCCACATAGTGGTTGTCCAAGGTGGGATGAGGGGAAGTGGGGATGATGACTAACTGGCTAGAATGGGAAGAAGCAGCAGTCCAAATAGGGATGAGGGGAAAACGCAAAAGATACATTACAAGCGGCGAAAGTGCTGAAGGTGATCCGTGGAGCTCAGGTGTCAGGGCCCGGCCTCTGTCCGGGGGCGGCCCTACCTCAGAAACTGGACACTTGCGGTGTCCCAGGCAGCCAAGTGCTGGATCCTACCCCAAGCTCCTCAAACTCACTAAGCGGGGATTGAGTTGTCATGTATTATGGAAGGTAACTACAACTTGCCTAAGCAGGGATTGAGTTGAGAAGAAGGGTAAGTTTCCCTATTCCCTGCTTGGCTACTATAAAAGGGAAATGTACTATACAGTTTGTAACGTGACTAAGGGTAGGAGCCGAGCATGTTCCCACAATGTGGAAAAGGTGTCACGTGGGTTAAGGCGAGTTGCTCGCCTTGACCCACGTGATTTTTCCTGCAGGTTCGCGTGCGGGCTGTAGTTGCGAAAGGTGTGTGAAGATGGGAGGATGAGGGAAGTGGGGGGAGGTCAGGGAAGGTGGTTCTGGGGTTGTATGGTCAGGCATGGTTGCCCTGACATCAGGGGTTACGGAGGTTATGGAGGCAGGGTTGAAAGTCCGAGGAATATTGGCAATGGTGTTTACGTAGTGTGAGGTCACCAATGCAATGGACTAAAGCCGAGGTGGAGTCAAAGTCTGAGGTAGGAACTATGATGGAGTCTCGGAGCGAAGTGTCAGGGCACACCTGTTAGAACGGGCGGAAACAGACAACTCCAGAGTGGAATCGGAGACTTAGCATGGAGGGACCTTGGCCTCAGTGACTCAAGCGGAGCGCTGTGCCATTGCTGTTTGTCCATTTGGTCCTTAATTTCACAGTAGGTGAGCAGGAAGTCTCTAGGGGGCATTTCAGGTCGATTTCGGACTGAACCAAAACGAGTATGTACAAGCGCCGATATATATAATGGAGGGGGCAAAAGCACAAGGAAAACAAAGGGTAACCGAATCGGAATGAAGACGTCCGAACAGGAACAAAGGGTAGAGGAAGCGGAGCGGTACCGAAGGTCATAAGGCAAGACCTGTGATACATCCGAAAGGAGGTAGGGAGGGCGAGGCCCAGAGGGGCAGGAGGATGAGGGGAAGTGGGGATGATGACTAACTGGCTAGAATAGGAAGAAGCAGTAGTCCAAATAGGGATGAGGGAAAAACACAAGAGATACATTACAGGTGGCAAAAGTGCCGAAGGCGATCCGCGAAGCTCAGAGGTTGCGGAGGTTACGGAGGTTACGGAGGTTACGGAGGCAGGGTTGAAAGTCCGAGGGATATTGGCAATGGTGTTTACGTAGTATGAGGTCACCAATGCAATGGACTAAGACTGAGGTGGAGTCAAAGTCCGAGGTGGGGACTATGACGGAGGCTCGGAGCAAAGGTACGAGCGGTGTCCGAGTTACGAAGTACGGGACAGCGGTGGAAGGTCGTAACTTGGCAGAAGGGTGGCGGAGGAGTACCAGAGGGAGGAGAGAGGGGAAAGGTAAGGAAGAGGGAGTGACGGAAAGGAGAGTTGTCAGGTCCGAAGGTGAGTATCGGAGCGGACAGGGGAAGCGTAGGAGGATGACAGGAGGGTGGAGGTGTTGTGAAGGAGGAGCGGAGTAGGAGGGTGGAGAAGTAGTAGGAGGGTGGCGAGAGGGGCGGTGTTCAGTCCGAGGTGAGTATCGGAGCAGACGGAGATAGGGTAGGAGAGGGAAAGAGGAGTAGGGGTGGCGTGGGGGGTAGAAGGAGGTGTGTTGCCAGGACCGAAGGTGAGTATCGGAATGGCAGCGGTAGGGTATGACTCCGGAGGTGAAGAGGGTGGAGGTCCGGAAGTCGGGTAGTGGTCAGGTATGCACGGATATGACAACACCCACCTGACCCGGCTCCACCCGGCCCAACCTGACCCGGTACCCTGCTGCCCACCTGTCAGGGATCGGCCCCTGACCCCGCTGTCAGGGCACCCAACCACACCCCAGAACCACCTTCCCAGACCTCCCCATTCCTACATACCACTCACAACTTCAGCCCGCATGTGAGCCCGCGGGAAAAATCACGTGGGTTAAGGCGAGCAACTCGCCTTAACCCATGTGACACCTTTTCCGAGTCGCGGGAACATGCTCGGCTTCTACCCGGAGTCACGTTATGAACTGTACAGTACACTTCCTTTTATAGTAGCCAAGCGGGGAATAGGGAAACTTACCCTTCTTCTCAACTCAATCCCCGCTTAGGCAAGTTGTAGTTACCCTCTGTAATACATGACAACTCAATCCCCGCTTAGTCCCTTCAGTGAGTTTGAGGAGCTAAGGACCGGGTCTAGCGCCCAACCACCCGGAACACCGCACACACCTAGGCCTGAGGTCGGGCTGTCCCTGATCGAGGACCGAGCCCTGACACCACCCTTCCTTGCCTCCTCCCCCTTTCCCTTCCTCCCTCCTCATCCTCCCCTCCTCACTTCCTCCTTATCCTACTTCTTCTTTATTTCTCTCTTTATTCTACATGGACGACTTTCTTTGTATCAATGTACCATTGACCCATCTGCAGCGCGCCCACCATGCACCCGGACCGGGCACCTCAGGCGACTTCCTGCTGTGCCCAGTATGCGCACCTGCACCGGATGCCCTCGGGATCTCCCACGGAGATACCCGGGTGGTTACGGCTGCGTGCGAGGGTGACGTGGCATCCATCATGTGATCTAAGCTGCATGTATATAAACGAACCTGAAGTGGGAACCGAAGAAGTAGCCTTCTTCTCAACTTTCCACTTCAGGTAAGCAGTACAATATTTCTCCTTTAATGATAATAACAACTTTCCACTTCAGTCTAAGTGGCCAGGGACCACTGTCCCGCATCGGGCCTGTCAGTACGCATGCCCGATCCGCCCCCCACCAGGCTCTCAGCCCGGACGCTACACCCGGGCCCCCTCGACCCTGGACGAGTCCCTGACACGAAGGTACAAGCGGTGTCTGAGTACGAGGTACGGAACAGCAGTGGAAGGTCGGCAGAAGAGGGCCAGAGGGAAAAGAGAGGAGAGAGGAAAGGGGAGAGGAGTGGAGGAGAGGAAAGGTGTGAGGTCCGAAGGTGAGTGTTGGAGTGGATGGGAGAAGGGTAGGAGAGTGATGGAAGGGTGGAGGTGTTGTGAGGAGGAAGAGGAGGAGTGGGAGGAGGAGTGGGAGGAGGAGTAGGAGGAGGGTGGCAAGAGGAGTGGTGTTCGGTCCGAGGTGAGTATCGGAGTGGATGGAGATAGGGCAGCAGAAGGATGGAGTATTAGGATGTTAGCGATTTACGCTAGCATTTTACACTCAGTCAATCGTTGTTGAACTAATTACCTAGCGTTTTACGCTAGGGCATATGAAGATACATGAGTGACAACACAACATGTGGTAAAAGCGTAGTCTCACCTCAGTCAATCGTTGTTGAACTGAGGGAGACGAAAGTGAAAAATTCTTCACTGCTTTTATAAGCAGTCACCTCAATGGCGCACTGACTTTGGTAGCAGGAATACCAAGAAAGGAAATATAGCGCCGCTAGCTCAACATCACATTGTGAGTTGGCCACAGCGCACTATAACTCCCAAGAAAACCAAGATTTCAACATGGAGAAGTGGAGGTGGCAAGAGGGGTGAGAGGAGGTGTGGTGTCAGGACCGAAGGTGAATATCGGAACGGACAGCGGTAGGGTAGGACTCCGGAGGTGGTGAAGATGGAGGTCCGGGAGTCGGTTCGGGATCGAGTATGTACGGATATGACATTAACTACTTATACCGC